>NW_015505766.1:1191728-1193908 GCF_001515645.1 Sinocyclocheilus grahami | reverse complement strand
GACAGAATGTACCATGTGGGGGAAAAAATGTCGTGACAAAATAATCATTTAAAACACTCTTCTGTGGCGCAGTTGTGTGTTGTGTCTATATGTATACAAATAGCAACCTGACTCAAACACATTTAAGCCGCATCAGTGTAATGTTTGGCGGTTTTGTGGCGGTTTTGAGGCGGTGATCTCCCCCCGCTCTTGAACGCGAATGGTTCGCGCGGCTCTCGCTCATTCCTTCTGTTCCGAGCAGCAGCGATTCATTCAACGTCAACCAAAGCGCTTAAAGTGAGTATTTATGTGGGGAAATTATGCTCATTTATTGTTTTTCTTGGTTTATATGAATAAATAATACTCTGCTGTGTGTTTATCGTGCTCAAAAACCGGTTAGACGTCTTTCCTACGTTTATTTATTAATGTAAGAATAATCAATACGTGATCGATACATGACAGAAAGTCAATCACTGTCATAATGGAAATATGATTAACTTGTATAATATCTAATATGTTGTTTGATGGGCCTGATGACAGCTCCATGTGCAGGAAGTCCAGATGATCAGGAATAATGACGCATTCTCTTGTTAAATCCATGAAAACTGGAGATTTGTACACATTTATTGGTTTTTGATCTCTGGATAACACCCATTTATTTTCTGAATCAACAAAATGAGTCATTATTAGGTTGTTAAAATCCACCTTTTTTTCCTAAGTGCGCATTCAGATCTGATCTTAACAGTCATGCTCAGTAGAAACTGTCAGCTGATGGAAAAGTGAATCACTGAATCATCAATGAACTGACTTTAGCTGAAAAATTACTCTTTGTTATTATCTTCTTGCAACTATTTTCCTGTTTGACACTTTAAAGATTGTGTTTTGACACAATCTGTATTGTATAAAGTGCTATATAAATAAAGGTGAAAAATATATATATAATTTAAACTATTAAAAAATAATAGTTGTAAATAGTAATATTAACCTATTTTTAGTCACATTAGCCTAGTTGGTAAATGTTCATGTACATTAAGTGACCTTAATCATAAAAGTGCACATGGCACCATTATAATACTAGCGGTGGACCGATATGTGTTTTTTTAGGGCCGATATCGATTATAAGAGATTAAGGAGACCGATATTTTGAACCGATATGTCTGGTGTAAAAATGAAAATGAATGTCAAAAGTAAGAATAATAACAAGAGCTCTGACAAAAACTTTCTTTAAATGCTTTTAAATTATTTTATCGGCAAATCGGTTTTGAAAATGACTTAATGCTTAATATTGGCACCGATAATCGGTCGACTCTTATGGTGTGTTCACACCAAACGCAAATTTAATTATTCGCACGAGTAGATTACACACAAAGTCAATGCAAAGACGCGAATTGAGGCGAATTCGCACCAGGTGACGAGTTTGCCGCGAAACGCGCTATATTCGCCTCAACCGCGTCTTCCGCGCAAGTTGAAAAATTTTAACTCGAGCGGAAAATTCACATGATGCATTGTCGCGTAAGCCAATCAGCGCTGGAGGCGGCTGTCATCCAGGCGCAGTTCCTGGAGAAGACGGTGAAATTCAGTTTTGTGTGCCGTGAACCCAGACACGTCGGCGTTCGGCATTTTTGAACAGTAAGATATTGAATGTTTTTTAAAGAATTCTCTTCTGCTCACCAAGCCTGCATTTATTTGATCCAAAATACAGCATCATTACTCCAGTCTTCAGTGTCACATGATCTTCAGAAATCATGATAATATGCTGAAAGTTCAGAAGAACAGCATTTATCTGAAATAGAAAACTTTTGTAATATTATAAATGTCTTTATCCTCACTTTTGATCAATTTAAAACATCCTTGCTAAATAAAATAATGAATTTATATAATTTATTAAAAAAAAGATACTGAAGCTTTTGAATGGTAGCGTGTATAATGTTACAAAAGCTTTTTATTTCAGATAAATGTTGATCTTTGGATCTTTCTATTCATCAAAAAATCTTAACTGTTTTAAATATTAATAATAATAATAATGAATGGTTTTTGAGCAGCAAATCAGCATATTAGAATGATTTCTGAAGGATCATGTGACACTGAAGACTGGAGTAATGATGCTGAAAATCGGCTTTGAAATCACAGGAATAAATTACAGTTTAAAATCTGTCCAAACAGAAAGCAGTTATTTTAAATAGTAAAAATATTTCACAATA
>NW_015505766.1:1191090-1191718 GCF_001515645.1 Sinocyclocheilus grahami | reverse complement strand
AAATATTTCACAATATTACTGCTTTTGCTGTATTTTAGATCAAATGAATGCTGGCTTGTTGAGCAGAAGAGATTCTTTAAAAAACATTAACAATCTTACTATTCAAAATCTTTTGACTGATATTGTATACTATGGTAATAATTCACTACCATGGTATTACTATCTGATACATCACTGTACCATGTTTTCACCACAGTACATCTTTTCGAGAGCATGTATGAGTGAAGTCCTCTAAACATAAATACTTTTCTTAATCGTACTTTATGGTTTATTGCTTGCCTTCATTTGGATGAGAAGAACGTTCAGCTACATTCCGTTTGTTTGACCGCTTTTCCTGTTTGCTGAAGGTGAGTTTAGACAACATTTGGACGTGGTTCATGTTATTCGACCCTCACCCAGTATGGATTTGTGTGTGTTTTGTCCATTCTGAATTTGATTGTCCTTCCTTTTCTCCATCGCACTTTCAGTTTGCTTTTTTATTTGTTTTCTGTTTGACGTCATTGTATTTCATGTTTAAATCTAATGCAACCATAGAATGTTATATGTGTGATTGTGCCTGTCTTTAAAGCTGAAGTGTGTAATTTTTTGCTTAAAGCTGCAGTCCGTAAGTTTTGCCTCTTTGTCGCCA
>NW_015505766.1:1190104-1191078 GCF_001515645.1 Sinocyclocheilus grahami | reverse complement strand
TTGCACTCACAGATTCTAGCCTACGTCTTGGAATATATGATTCAAATAAGCATTTTCACCAGATATTGTCATCTGAACTAGTAAGTAATAAGTCTGCAACGTTTGTTCTGACCAACTGAGGAAAAATGCATTACAATAAATCGCGCTACCAATGGTGATATCATCTAAATTAGTTCATATCACATCAAGCCGTGCAAATTATTATTATTGTTATTAGGGATGTCAACGATTAGTCGATGGTCGATTAAGCAGTTTAATTTTTGGCTGCGTGCGGCTCATGCGCAAAACACGTGCGAGCGGCTGTGAGTGACAGTGACGGTTTATAAATGCATCATCATCCACTCATAATTACAAATTAAGCTTTTAATGTGATTTAAACTTTAAAAGTACATTAAAATAGAAACAACACAAAGTTCTTCAACATGGAATGCAATAGAAATGTAGTAACAGTCATTTCCCCAGATAATTAGTCGGGACAACTTCTTTATGTTTACAGACGTGACGTAATGACGCAGCAGCATGCTAGAATTTCCCGCGAAAACCTACCCGTTTATAAGCTAAACGTTGTGAATCGGGCTAAAGTAAGGCGATAGTTTTGAACACTGGCTGGTTATGTACTTGCTCAAATATTGATTTTGGATAATTTTTAACCAAAAAAAGTTATGGACTGCAGCTTTAACTGAGGGCATGTTTACATGACTGCGATGTACTAAAAACAGGAACGTTTTTCCTTTGTGTTTTTGAGAAGTTTTGCGTACAGATGACAACACTGTCAAAATTATCCCTGTTCACATGGATCCTCGTATACAACAAAAAATGGTGTATTATGCATTCCAGGCCAGTAGTTGGCAATGTCACTTTGTAAAGAAACACTGCACGTCTGTGTATATTTAATTTAATCATTTAATTTATAATAATTCATTTATGCATTAGCAGACGCTTTTATCCAAAGCGACTTACAGTGCATTCAGGCT
>NW_015505766.1:1173147-1190094 GCF_001515645.1 Sinocyclocheilus grahami | reverse complement strand
GTGCATTCAGGCTATATATTTTTTACCAGTATGTGTGTTCCCTGGAAATCCAAAAATCCAAATATACATACAAATTTAACAAAATTAAAATTAAGAATACAAAAATATTTGTATTTCTATAGACTGAGCGCATTATACGTATGGGCATGACATCACCATTTTCACAAATTTGCGATTTCATAGTTTACGTGGAGACAAAAACGACATTGTTTACAAATAAATTTACATTTAAATGTAAAGGTTTGTGATTGCAGCCCCCCAAATTGCTGTCGTCATTGGCAATTGAACGGATATAAAGTTTTCTGTTTTTATCTATCTTGTGTAATATATTAAAAATAATGACTGTCTCCGAACATGTTTCTCATATGGAAACTTATTTAAACCACAGAATAAAAATATTAAAAAGTAATTGTGAGATTATATCGCACAATTCAGACTTTTTTCTTAGAATTGCGAGTTTATCTCAAAATTGCAAGTTATAATATTGCAATTCGTAAAATTTTTTCTCTGAATTGCGTTTTTACATCTCGCAGTTGTAAGTTATTAATTGCGGCATGTAAACTCATAATTATAAAAAAAATCTGAATTGTGCGATATATACTCGTAATTGCGAGTATATAACTTGCAATTGTGAAATATAAACTCGCAATTGTGAGAAAAAGCCTGAATTGGGAGATATAAATTGTAATTCTGAGAAGTTGTGAGTTTATTCATTTGTAATTCTGTGAAAAAAGTCTGAATTAAGAGATAAAAAGTTGCAATTACCTTAATGTATGCAATGTATGGAAAAAAGCTTCCATACAAATACCCATTTTATTTAGCTGTTTCATTTTTTGTTAAGTGTTAACAGTATTCATTGGACTATGAATTTAGCATGCTAAAAAGCTCTCTGAAAAGACTCTAAATTAAAGGTGCAGTAGGAGATCTTGGAAAATGCTAACTTTAGCCTGATAGCTTTGGATAATTTTTAACCAAAAAAAGTTATGGACTGCAGCTTTAACTGAGGGCATGTTTACATGACTGCGATGTACTAAAAACAGGAACGTTTTTCCTTTGTGTTTTTGAGAAGTTTTGCGTACAGATGACAACACTGTCAAAATTATCCCTGTTCACATGGATCCTCGTATACAACAAAAAATGGTGTATTATGCATTCCAGGCCAGTAGTTGGCAATGTCACTTTGTAAAGAAACACTGCACGTCTGTGTATATTTAATTTAATCATTTAATTTATAATAATTCATTTATGCATTAGCAGACGCTTTTATCCAAAGCGACTTACAGTGCATTCAGGCTATATATTTTTTACCAGTATGTGTGTTCCCTGGAAATCCAAAAATCCAAATATACATACAAATTTAACAAAATTAAAATTAAGAATACAAAAATATTTGTATTTCTATAGACTGAGCGCATTATACGTATGGGCATGACATCACCATTTTCACAAATTTGCGATTTCATAGTTTACGTGGAGACAAAAACGACATTGTTTACAAATAAATTTACATTTAAATGTAAAGGTTTGTGATTGCAGCCCCCCAAATTGCTGTCGTCATTGGCAATTGAACGGATATAAAGTTTTCTGTTTTTATCTATCTTGTGTAATATATTAAAAATAATGACTGTCTCCGAACATGTTTCTCATATGGAAACTTATTTAAACCACAGAATAAAAATATTAAAAAGTAATTGTGAGATTATATCGCACAATTCAGACTTTTTTCTTAGAATTGCGAGTTTATCTCAAAATTGCAAGTTATAATATTGCAATTCGTAAAATTTTTTCTCTGAATTGCGTTTTTACATCTCGCAGTTGTAAGTTATTAATTGCGGCATGTAAACTCATAATTATAAAAAAAATCTGAATTGTGCGATATATACTCGTAATTGCGAGTATATAACTTGCAATTGTGAAATATAAACTCGCAATTGTGAGAAAAAGCCTGAATTGGGAGATATAAATTGTAATTCTGAGAAGTTGTGAGTTTATTCATTTGTAATTCTGTGAAAAAAGTCTGAATTAAGAGATAAAAAGTTGCAATTACCTTAATGTATGCAATGTATGGAAAAAAGCTTCCATACAAATACCCATTTTATTTAGCTGTTTCATTTTTTGTTAAGTGTTAACAGTATTCATTGGACTATGAATTTAGCATGCTAAAAAGCTCTCTGAAAAGACTCTAAATTAAAGGTGCAGTAGGAGATCTTGGAAAATGCTAACTTTAGCCTGATAGCACTGAAAGCGAACGTCCCACCCTCCCTGCAATCGCCGTCCAAAGCCACGCCCCCTGAATGCATATACACTCACAGACCAGAACACCAAAGACGACATTACAATAGGCTACATCAGCGGTTCCCAATTCCAGCCCATGTTCAGAAGTGAAATAAACTTGGGAGTAGGGAGCAATGAACACTAGGGATCATATCGAGCGGAACACAGTTCATGCACGTAGCTCACTTCTTTACTATTTTCATTTTGCATTATTGACACACTATTTTCCTAATTAATGCTGTTCAGTTGCTTTGACACAATATGTATTGTTAAAAGCGCTATATAAATAAAGGTGACTTGACTTGACAACATTACAGTAGGCTACATCAGCAGTTCCCATTTCCAGCCCATGTTCCGAAGTGAAGTAAACTTCAACGGATTTCCCCTGCTCAGGCGCGATGCGTGAGGACGGACTGGAGGAATCGCTGGGCTACATCATGCATCATTCACCGGTGAGAAAACTTTAAAAGTACTAAAATACCAGGAAGGAAGATCGGGTCGTTGATGTTTGTCTGAAAGTTTGGCTCTGTCTGCACAGCGTGTGCGTAAACGCGCTGCTGACGTATCCTGTCTGCGCGAACCGGAGCGGAACACAGTTCATGCACGTAGCTCACTTCTAACGATCTGGTTATCTGAATCGGGTGTGTTAACTAAGCGAGACATGCAAAATATGCAGAGTGCGGGGGCATGAGGACAGGAATTGGGAACCGCTGGGCTACATCATGTGTCATTCACCGGTGAGAAAACTTTAAAAGTACTAAAATACCAGGAAGGAAGATCGGGTTGTTGATGTTTGTCTGAAAGTTTGGCTGTGTCTGCACAGCGTGTGCGTAAACGCGCTGCTGACGTATCCTGTCTGCGCGAACCGAGTGCGCAGAGGTATGCTAATACATACGTTGACAGGCAGGTAGGAAAGCCAATTAAAACGCTCGGACCGAGTGTTTTGATTGGACGAACATTTCTTGGTGCTACGCCTTCCACAGAATATATAAATACAGAAAAATAAATTTAGACCACTTAACTTAATGATTGCTATCACGATGTGAAGAGACTTTCAACCAGCACAACAAAAAATGTTTCTGAAGACAATCACCTATTGCACCTTTAATTGTCTACGTCCAATAAAGCTGTGACGTAGCCTATTTTTTTTATTACAAATCCTTCTATAGTAATACATTACAAAATATACTTTTTTCAGCATCTTGCACCACTTTTAAGTTGGCATGTCAATTTAAATCGTTAAATTGTTTAATTTGCCGTAATTTGCGCTTAAACAAAAAAATAGATTTGTACATCACAAAATATAGTTTACACACTTCATGTTTAACGTTAACCTACTGCTGTGTGACTAATTCTCCAGTTCCCTGTCACTCTCCTTTTCCTCTTTTTCGTTTATTTATCAATCCTCCTCTTCCTCTGTATTTCTGGACACAAGAAAATGCGCAACAGAAGCCACAGGAGTTCTTCTTCGAATCAGTCCAGTTCTTCCGAACGGCAGCCGGACCGAACCACCGCAGGTACTGAGGGGTGTTTGTCCAGCGCAGCGCTGGAGGGTTTGAGATCGGAGTGTTCGACGGTGTGGTTTGACCGTGACGCGTACGAGAGAGCAGAGAGTCTTTACTACGTACGACTGTTGCAGAAGCAAAACGGCACGACTGCTCCTGCGAGTTCTTCCGCAAGAAACAAGCAAGAAACCTGTCGGCATGGAGAGCAAGAGGCTTGTCATCATGTCGCTAAAGCTGTGTGGGTGAATAAACCCAACTTTGACCAAGCCGAGAGCAAGTTTGTGGGCCACTTTCCCAACCAACCCAGATCTCTCCAACTGCAGCCCGCCAACTGCGACGAGGGCTACCAATCGCAAACCCCAACCCCGCCCACACCGGCTTCGAGACCAATCAATGGCCTCCCTTGCTTGCCGCCGCCTCCAATGGGGGTGTGGCTACAGAAACCTCTTTTTGATAAAGCCGAGGCGACTTTCTATCAGAACCTGTACCGCCAGAGCTCGCCACCGAGAAACCCTGAAACCAGTGGCGACGAGTCCAACTCCAAACGGCGGACTAACACGCAAAAAAACCCTGTGGTTTGCGATCGGCGTGATTCCGAAGACATCACCACCAATCAGGGAGCAGCGTGCTGCTATTTCCTGCATGCTGACAGCGAGAGGGTGTGGCTAGATCGCGGTCGCTATGCGGAGGCGGAGACTCGTTTCTATGAAGGAGCTGCGGAGAGATCCGTCAAAACATCTATAAACCATTCTACCCAGAAGCTGAAGAAGTATGACTGTATACTCGAGAAAATACACTTCCCTCACACACTGTAGTTAATTAGTTAGTTCACCACCAAATTAAAGTTCCGTCATTTTAACAATCATGTTGCTCCAAACCTGCATGGCTTTTGTTTCATTTGAACATCCTACGAATCGCCGTCTTATGTGTTAAATGGCGAAAGTGAGTCAAACGGGTTTGGAATGACATAAAGGTCAGTGAATGACAGAATTGGTGTACTATCACTTTAAATGACATTTTACTCTCCGGTAACCATCAGTCTCACCCATTGCATTTACATGCAAAATGTTAACAACCTTTCCTACTTCTTTTGTGCACCATCTTCATGTCATCGCATATTTTTCTCATGCCATTCTCTTTCGTTTTTCTTTGGTCTCCTTTGTTCATTCTTGCTGTCCATTGTGTTGACTTGGAAGAGTCATTTGTCTGAATTCAGTTTTGTATCTTTTAGGGTTTTTTCATTTGTTTGGTTGATGTCATTTTTGTTGTGTTTGTCATTTTTGCATGGTAGCATTAATATGCGTGTGTTATTTATAGTGTTATGTTCATGCACCAGTTTTGGGGAGTTACTTAGCACTGTTATTTTCGTACTATTATAGTTTATTAATTTTGAATTTATTAATTTTATTTTCATTTTGAAATGTTAAACCACTGAGCTTTTATTTTGATGTATTTTTCATTTTAAAGATTTAGTCATTTTATTGTTTTTGTCATTTTTATTAGTTTTATTGATTTTTAATGTCTGCGTAGTTTTAAATGTTTTAATTTCTATTTATTGTTTAGTTTTTGTTTTTTTAGTACATCAAGTTTAACTTGAAAACGAGCAATGTTGCTTTAGCAAGTAGCTGAAATAAAATGAATGAATAAAATTAATAATGATGATAATTTCACTGTAAAATTTTAAAAAATGAGTATTTAAGAAAAAAATATAATGATAATTGTTTTCATTTTCAAATGTTAAACAATTGAGCTGTTATTTTGGCAGAAAAGGTTTTAGTTTTTTTTATTATTTGGAAGTATTAGTAATTAATTTTTTTTATGTGTGTGTGTTTTTTTATATGTCCATATAGTTTTTAATAATCTTTATTATTTATTTATTTAATTTATATGTATTATTTAGTTTTGTTATTTTAGTACACCAAGTTTAACTTAATGAAAATGAGAAATGTTGCCTTGGCAAGTAACTAAAATAAAATAAGTAATTTTTTTTTTCAACTAACAATTTTTTTATGGTTTTAGTTTTAACTATAATAATAACCATTAGCGTTAAAATTCACTCCCCAACACTGTTGCGTGCCGTAGTTTAGTCTCAGACATCCTTCATTCTCATCAAAGCCATATAGCTATAAAATCACATCACAGGTCTGCAGCGGCACATTTCCGAAATGTGAAGTTTAAGATGTTTGGTTTAGTGAGGTTGTTCGAGCTCTTGTTTGTTTTCTACAGGATGACTGCAGCGGAGTGTTTGATGCAGGAGAGGATCTGGTTTGATAAGCCACGTTATGATGAAGCGGAACGGCAATTTTACGAGCGGATGAACGGACCCACACAGCCCAAACAAGTAATAGACGTACTATTCGAACTATTGCATCAGTGTGTACAGCATATGTGCTAATACTGTTCCACATGGTATTTTTGAAAAATATCAGGCAATCAGTAGGTCCATTCCACATGTACATTTACTCAGTTTTATGAATTTGGCAGATGATTTTATCCAAAGAGACTTAGATTTGCATTCAACATATACGTTCCCACATTCCCTGGGAACTGAACCCATGACCTTACCGTTGCTAGTGCCATATTTCACTGTTAAAAGCTGCAGAAGCACTGTTTATGCCAGCACACACACACACTGAGGTTTGTCTCGGTCTCTTGTCTCAGGACACTGGAGCTAACAGCATCCTTCAGGACATCGCTCGAGCACGAGAAAACATCCAGAAATCTCTGGCTGGGGTGAGTCGAGCAAAAAACCTTCCATTACTCTTTGAACAGTTCAGTCTAGCTCTCTTCTAGGGCTGCACGATTTACGGGAAAAATCTAAATGCGGTTTAATTTATTTGGGTTTTTTAAAAAAGCTACAGGTTTGTTGCTTGTTTGTTGGGTTTGCACAATTTTAATAAAATTTTTTTTTAATTATCAGCATAACTATAATAATAATAATAATGTTGTAGCAAAATTAAAAATATTAAAATAATATAATTTCACTAAATAAATTAGTATTTAAAATAATACAGTAATAATTTTATTTTACTGTACATCTAAAATAACAATAAAAATATGGCTTTGGTCTTATGGTCTTAATTAGAAATATAAATAATAATAATAATAAGTGTAAAAAATATTAAAATAAAAAATATGATTTCACTATACAATAAAAAAAATAGTATTTAAAAAATAATATAATGATAATTTTATTTTACAGTACAGCTGTAAAATTACAATAAAATTATGGCTGTCTTAATTAGAAATGTAATAATAATGTTAAAACAAGAAATGTTATTTAAGAAAAATAATATAATGATGGCTATAGTTTTATTTTACAGTACAACTGTAAAATTACAATAAAAATTATGACTGACTTAATTTTTTTTCTTTGCCATTAAACCATGTTTAAATCACAATTGTGATTTAAAATGCAATTAAAAATAAATAAATAAGATAAACCTCTAGGTTTGTTGCTTGTTTGTATGGTTGCACAATTTATTATGGTTGCATCATATATTACTATTATTATTATTGTTGTTACTAAGTAAAAATATAGAACTAAAATAATAAATATAACTTCTGTAATTTCACTGTAAAATAAAAATGGAGCATTTAAGAAAACGTTATTATTATTATTATTAATAATAATAATCATCATTTTATTGTACACTACAACTCTACAATTACAATACAAATTTTGGCTGTCTTTAATTTTTTTCTTTTTTTCCAAAGGTTTTCCAAATGTTCCAAAAACTTTTATTTTGGCAGAAAAACACAACAAGCCCATAAACCTTTTTGATGTGTTGACAACATCTGGTTTGTGAGTGGTTTTATTTCGATTAATCGTGCAGCTCTACTCTGTTCCTAAACCCTAGTGATCTGTCTTACTGCGGCTGTCTAGCCTTCTGCAACAACTGCCTGCCTTTTGGAGCAGGCTTTGTGTTGTGAGTGTGTCTCTGATATGCTGTCTATGTAGGCAGTCTACTAGGTTTAGAACAGAGTCCCAGCTCTTCTCTCTTCAATCATCTGTTCTATTCCTTCATCTGCACTTTCCTCATAAATGATCTCTCCTGTAGCTGAAGACAACCTTGCAGCCAAGTAGAGGCTCCGCCCCTAAACTATCAAACCCCTCCCACCGCTCGTCTCCTGTAAGTGTGTGTGTGTGTGTGTGACACACACCAAAGCAGCTCAGCCCGAGTCGGCCAGCGCGCGACACGTGTGCATGCATGCATGCGTGGTGTTGTAGAAAGTTTCAGAAGAAATCTGTGATGCATGCATTTCTGTGTGGATTTTTGTTAATGTTTCTGCTGTGAACGAGACCATAAACGAAAGCAAACGCTTCTACGTTTGCATCTTTGTGAGGTTTGTATCAGTGTTATTTATTTTAGTGTCATTGGGATACTGTAATAGTTTTTTTTCTCTTTTAGAATTTTAGTTAGTTTCAGTCATTTATTTTTCTTTTTAATTTTTATTAGTTTTTAAATTAATTTTTATTTCAGTACATCATTAAAACGAGAAATGTTTGCTGAAATTTTTTTAAATATTTTATTTTATTTCAGTTAATGTTTATTTAACGGATAATGAATAACAATTTTTTAATGGTTTTATTTTAACTATAATAACCCTGGTTTGAATGATATTACAGACTATATATTTATTTATTTGCTCTGAAATTACTTATAAGAGGTGTTTTTTTTTCAGTGATAAGTCATTTTAACCAAAGAAGATTTAAAAATATAAAGTCAAGTTAAAATAATCATGAAAAACAAAGAAAGAATATTTATTTTTGTATGCATGCATTTATTTAATTTTTTTACGTTTTAGGGTATACACACCAATATAGAGTTTATGAAAAACTAATAATTAATTTAATCATAAAAATCTAAATACATAATTTTTAAATAAAAACAATCAAAATAAAACACCAAAATTTTAAAATATAAATTAAGAAATTTTATAACAAAAATTGGATTTGTTTACCTAATAATTCAATCATAAATATGTAATATTAAAATAAAAAAATACATTTTAAAATGCAAATAAAAATAAAACACTTTTAATTTAACTGCACATAACGTGACTCATAAACAACATCAGAGAACCTTGAACATGTGAATGTGTTGATAAATTATTAAAATATTATCTTAAACTTCCAAAATGTTTGGCTAACAAAACAAAACAAAAGTTTGGGAATCACTGCACCAATATACCAATACATAATCATAAACAACAATTTTTACCTACAGACTTACAGAAACATCTTTGAACATTTGATTGAGGGCACAAATGAGTTATTGAATTTTTTTGATGCAGTTTTGCTTGAACTGAAACAAATTAAACTTACCAACTCCAATTATAAAAACAAAACATGTCTAAACCTGGCATGTTCTGACAAAATAGCGAAATCTATGTCGTGTGTCATGTCATACATTAAAATAGTGTAGTTATAGTAGTTAGTGTAGTAATAAACTGTAGTTGTGTTTGGTTAGTAGTAGTGTTTGTGTGTAGTTGTAAGTAGACCTGATTCTCTCACTGTGCGGTTGTGTATCAGAGCAGGAGCTGATGGGAACTCTGTGTGTGTGTGTGTGTGTGTGTGTGTGTGTGTGTGTTTAGAGCGGCGGAGGCAGCACTGCTGATTACGGGGAGCTCACGGCTCGCATGAAGAACCTGCAACTGGAGAACCAGAGTCTACACAACGGTGTGTGTGTGTGTTAAGAGATTCTCATAGTTTTGCATTTGCATTTGCATCAGGATGGAAATCGGAAAGAATGTAACAATCCTAATTCACATTCTGGTTCCATTTATGGAAGAATGAATGGACAATGTTTAGAAATGAAGCATTCACTAGCCTCGAAAGGCTAGAAAACTATTCACTCTTCTGATTTCAACAGGACAGAACTAATCCAATTTGTAAATAAAAATAAATTATGTACATTTAAAAAAAAAATTAAATTATATCTTAAATGTTTGCATGCAGTGTAATATTTATATACTATTGTAGGTTTTGTTAGTATTTTGAATTAGCTTTTGTTTTCATTTTAATTTTAGTTTAATATTTGGTCATTTTACTGTGCTATTAGATACTATTTTATTATTACTATTATTTTTATTTATATAATATTATAGTTTTATTCATGTTTTGAATTAGCTTTTATTTTCAGCTTTCATTTTAAGTTTAAGTTTAATTGTTAGTTGTTTTGCTATGTGCTTTTACATGCTTAATTTTTTAGTGTTACTATTATTGTTTATTTATATACTATTGTACTTTGTATTAATGTTTTGAATTAGCTTTTACTTTCTCTTTTCAATGTCATTTTATTTTTATTTTTAGTAATTTTACTATGTGCTTTTATATAGTTTTATATTATTGATTTTTCTTATTACTATTATTGTTTATTATAGTTTGCAGTTTATTTTCAGTTTCCAATTTAATTTTAATGCACGTTTTAGTCATTTTTACTATATTTATTTTTTTATATATTAAATTTTTTTACTACTATAATTTTTTATTTATGTAATATTATAGTTATTATTAATGTTAGCTTTTATTTTAAATTTTAATTTTAGTTTATTTATTTTTATTTTTTTATTTTTAAATATTAATGTTTAGGTTTAATTTGTTTTTATTTCAGTTTTAGTCTATTATTTCAAATTAATTTTAGTGCTTCAACTTAATTACATTACATAATTTATTTATTTAGTTTATTTGATTAAATCTGATATTTCAATTTTTTTAATTAAAACAATTATTTTATTTATTTTTAATTTTAGTTTTGGTTAACGATAATAACCTTGTTTGCATGCATTAAGCATCTATTCTGTCTTTATCTCTCTTAATCCCATGCATTAGATTTAGTTCTAGCAAACCTCATGAAATAAAACATAATATTTACTTGGACATCTGTAGGTGGTAATGTCATAATATTTGCATATGAGCTGTCATTTATTTACATTTTGCTTAATCTTCTGCAAGCACTTGCTTAATTGCTCTCGTTGTGTTTCTCAGTGGTGGAGGAGCTGCGTTCTGCTCTCAGTAAGATGGAGAGTCGCGTGTCAGCGCTAGAGAAAAGGTCGACAGCACCGACCGTTAACGGCACCGGTCCTGCCTCTCCCCAGAAAGCCCCGCCCGCTCCAGCAAAACAGGAGGAGGAAGATGAGGGTGAGGATGACATCGACCTGTTCGGCAGCGATGAAGAGGTGGACGAGGAGGCCGAGAGACTGAAAGAGCAACGGCTGCAGGAATACGCTGCCAAAAAGGCCAAAAAACCTGCCCTCATCGCTAAATCATCCATCCTGTTAGACGTCAAACCGGTAAGTATTTTTATTTTGTTGACACATGACCTGGAAGTATTCTTAAATGTTCTAGTTCTAAAATGTTTTGCCCAGAAAAACAGGCAACCATCCTGAACACCCTAGTAACCGCATAGCAACCACATAGAAACAACCTAATATCTACATAGAACATCCTAGTAACTGCATAGCAACCACATAGAAACAACCAAATAGCTACCTGGACTACCCTAACAACCACATAGAAACAACCTAATAGCTACCTGGAACACCCTAGTAACCGCATAGTAATCACATAGCAACAGTCTAACGGCTACCTAGAACACCCTAGCAGCCACATAGAAACCATATAGAGACAACCTGACAGCTACCTGGAACACCCTAGTAACCGCATAGCAACCACATAGCAACAGTCTAACGGCTACCTAGAACACCCTAGCAGCCACATAGAAACCATATAGAAACAACCTGACAGCTATCTGGAACACCCTAGCAACTGCATAGCAACCAAATAGCAAATAGCTACCTGGACTATCCTAGCAACCACATAGAAACAAACTAATAGCTACCTGGAACACCCTAGCAACTGCATAGCAACACCCTAACAAACACTTAGAACACAACAGCAACCAGTGTTATTTTAGCACTATTAATTTAGTATTGTGTTATTTATTAATATTTTGAATTGGTGTTTATTTTTTTATTTTGAGTTGTAATTTTTAATTTTAGCTTAATCTTTTATTTTTTCATTTAGTTTGATCTTTTTCAGTTTTAGTTCTTAGTAATTTTGTACAAATGTAACTTATTTTGGTTAGTTGACAATATTTCAAATTTTCATTTAAACCGCCCAGTACATCAAGAAACTACCTAGCATCCATCTAGAGCACCATAGCAACCACCTAGCAACCTTCAGAACCCCCAGCAATGCCCAACCAAACCACCCAGAACACCCCAGTAACACATAGCAACAACATAAAACACTTTAGCAACCTCCTAGCAACCACCCAGAACACACTAGCAATTGCATTGCAAAACCTTAACAAACATTCACAACACCCTACCAACCACATAACAACTTTCTAACAGCAACACAGAATACCCAGTAACCATCATGCAGTGTTCTAGCAATGACCCAGAACATTCCCTAGCAACATCCAGAATACACCAGCAACTGTCTAGCAACCACCCAAAACCCCTAGCAACACCCTAACAACCACCCAGAACACCTTAACAGATGCCTAGCAACCAGCCATAACCCCCTAGCAACCACTCAGGACACCCTAGTAATCGTGTAGCAAAGCCTTAGCAAATGTTCAGAACTCACTATAAATCAACAGCAATACAGAACACCCAATAACCACCTTACAATGTCCTATCAGCCACCTAGCAACCACTCAGAACTTCCTAACAGCACCTTTGCAATCACAGAGAACACCCTAGCAACCACTAAGCATCCATTCGTAATACCCTAGCAACCGCATGACAGTTTATCCATTTGTCTGATAGACTGAATTACCTTAAAATCTTTTAAAGGGGTCATATGATGTTGCTAAAAAGAACATTATTGTAGCGAATCAGCTCATGGGGAAATATGAATAATTAACCATAACTAGTTATAATTAATTATGAATATTTTAGATCCGCTGTAGATATTTAGCTGACCACTCAGGGTCAACTGTCTTGTCAATTCTAAGAACGTTAATTTCCTGGTTAAGGGAAATAACTTTCTTACTGTACAATTCTACAAAAGCTTGTAGCATAAATCTGCATGATTAAGTGACTCCAGTTATGAGCAAACAATGAACCACGTCAAGTGTGATACAAGTAAGGTTTTATTAACTACATAAACACTTAAACTAGTCTAACATACTACATAAACACATTAAGCTGGTCTAACATACACATACACACACACACACACACGCATACAGTTGGTATAGGAAAGGGTTAAAGCTTAACTCAGTACAGAAAAGAAATATAAGGAATGAAATTTATGGAACCATTTGCATATTCAGCAGATCTACACCTGAGGGAAACGTCAGATTCTTCACAACATGGCGGCGGTGACGTAGACATGTGGGGGCGTGTTAGAACGAGGACAGCTTTTAACACTCCAAAGAGAACGGAAAACTTGTGAAGAATATGACCCCTTTAAATGGCTTCAATCTTTCTGGCCAGGCTTCTCAAGGTTTTTAAACCGGTGGGGGCGTGTTAGAACGAGGACAGCTTTTAACACTCCAAAGAGAACGTAAAACTTGTGAAGAATATGACCCCTTTAAATGGCTTCAATCTTTCTGGCCAGGCTTCTCAAGGTTTTTAAACCGTTTTTTCCTGGCGTTCGCAGTGGGACGACGAGACGGACATGGCAAAGCTGGAGGAGTGCGTGCGGTCGGTGCAGGTGGATGGGCTGCTGTGGGGAGCCTCCAAACTGGTTCCTGTGGGTTACGGCATCAAGAAACTGCAGATCAACTGCGTGGTGGAGGACGACAAGGTGGGAACAGACTTCCTGGAGGAGGAGATCACCAAGTTTGAGGACTACGTGAGTAACGTTCCCAAAAACTGTGCGCTTCAGTCTTCAAATGTCACGTGAAGCTTGACGTGTTTGTTTTGTGTTGCAGGTTCAGAGTGTGGATGTTGCGGCGTTCAACAAGATCTAACACACACACACACACACACACTCTCTCTCTCACACACACACACACACACACTCTCTCTCTCACACACACACACACACACACTCTCTCTCTCACACACACACACACACACACTCTCTCTCTCACACACACACACACACACACTCTCTCTCTCACACACACACACACACACACTCTCTCTCTCACACACACACACACACACACTCTCTCTCTCACACACACACACACACACACTCTCTCTCTCACACACACACACACACACACTCTCTCTCTCACACACACACACACACACACTCTCTCTCTCACACACACACACACACACACTCTCTCTCTCACACACACACACACACACACTCTCTCTCTCACACACACACACACACACACTCTCTCTCTCACACACACACACACACACACTCTCTCTCTCACACACACACACACACACACTCTCTCTCTCACACACACACACACACACACTCTCTCTCTCACACACACACACACACACACTCTCTCTCTCACACACACACACACACACACTCTCTCTCTCACACACACACACACACACACTCTCTCTCTCACACACACACACACACACACTCTCTCTCTCACACACACACACACACACACTCTCTCTCTCACACACACACACACACACACTCTCTCTCTCACACACACACACACACACACTCTCTCTCTCACACACACACACACACACACTCTCTCTCTCACACACACACACACACACACTCTCTCTCTCACACACACACACACACACACTCTCTCTCTCACACACACACACACACACACTCTCTCTCTCACACACACACACACACACACTCTCTCTCTCACACACACACACACACACACTCTCTCTCTCACACACACACACACACACACTCTCTCTCTCACACACACACACACACACACTCTCTCTCTCACACACACACACACACACACTCTCTCTCTCACACACACACACACACACACTCTCTCTCTCACACACACACACACACACACTCTCTCTCTCACACACACACACACACACACTCTCTCTCTCACACACACACACACACACACTCTCTCTCTCACACACACACACACACACACTCTCTCTCTCACACACACACACACACACACTCTCTCTCTCACACACACACACACACACACTCTCTCTCTCACACACACACACACACACACTCTCTCTCTCACACACACACACACACACACTCTCTCTCTCACACACACACACACACACACTCTCTCTCTCACACACACACACACACACACTCTCTCTCTCACACACACACACACACACACTCTCTCTCTCACACACACACACACACACACTCTCTCTCTCACACACACACACACACACACTCTCTCTCTCACACACACACACACACACACTCTCTCTCTCACACACACACACACACACACTCTCTCTCTCACACACACACACACACACACTCTCTCTCTCACACACACACACACACACACTCTCTCTCTCACACACACACACACACACACTCTCTCTCTCACACACACACACACACACACTCTCTCTCTCACACACACACACACACACACTCTCTCTCTCACACACACACACACACACACTCTCTCTCTCACACACACACACACACACACTCTCTCTCTCACACACACACACACACACACTCTCTCTCTCACACACACACACACACACACTCTCTCTCTCACACACACACACACACACACTCTCTCTCTCACACACACACACACACACACTCTCTCTCTCACACACACACACACACACACTCTCTCTCTCACACACACACACACACACACACACACACACACACACGAAAACAGTCTCATGCTACTGCTGCTGGATGAATATCAGTGAATAAAACCGCTCAAATGTGTTTGTTTGTCTTGGTCTCTCTTTTTGATATTCATGCATCTCGTTAAACATGTTTATGATACAAATGAGAATTACAGTCAACACTGGCGCTGTTTGAGAGCGCTTTTATGTGTTTGTGATCCTGAGATCCATTGCTGGTGTTTTTGGCGAGCCACCCCGGAGGTAAACCGCTGTTTGATGTGTAATTTAGATCTTTACGTGCTCCTTGGCACATTTCAATACAGCATAATGCATTTCTTATAGCTGCTAGGAAATGAATCAGTTTCCTTCTGAGAGAAGCTCTATCTATCATAAAGATTGGCATTAAGATAGATAGGTAGATAGATACATTTTCAGATAGATTGATATATTCAAATAGATATGATATTTGATGATAGATATTCAGACAGAAGGATAGATATACAGATGGATACATGTTCAGATAATGGATTGATATATTTTCTGATAAATATTTGATAGATATTCAGATATATATTTGGTGGACAGATATTCAGATGGCATACAGTGAGTATATATTCAAATAGCTTGCTATTAATATAGATTGATGATATTCCTTTCATTGTTTTTACATATATTAGATTTAAACAATGTTTAAATGTAGAAAGAACATTTAAACAATATAAAACACCGACATAGAAAACAATTTATAAATATTTACAGTCATTTATAAATTGACGCTCTCCGTTATCGTGTTTGCTGAGTTGTTTATTTAGAGATTGATTTAACATTTTAAAAAGTATTTTCTTTCTTTCTCTTGTAAGGTGCTTTTACATCAGCACATTACAATACTTTGTTCTTGTTGCACCTTATAAATGTCCATTGTACTGATAGTTTGTCCCTGAATGGACAGGAAAGAGTTAAACTGCAGGATGTGGAATCAATTTCTAATTGACTCAGGATTCTCGCGTGTATTTGATTCAAATGAACGAATCAGTAAAAAGAACAAATATTTTAACTCAGTCATTAAGACATTTTCGTTGTGTTTTTGGTGCCTTAAAATAGCAGTGTTAACGTATACTTTTTTGCCCCACTGTATATGTCTATATAGTTTTCATTCCTTTTTTTGTTTTAGTTATTTTAGTATATCAAGATAAACTAAATGAAAATGACAATGTGGCCTTGGCAAATAGCTGAATTAAAATAATTTAAAAATATATATATTTTAGTTTAGTTAACATTTATTTTATTTCAAGTTACATAAAATTGTTATGCTTTAGTTTTACTTTAATTAACTCTAATGTGTGTTTTCATTTAGATTGAAGTTACATTCACCACCGGCAACTTGAGCGATACGACACACAAACCTTCATTACCAGGTCAAACTCACACACACACACTC
>NW_015505766.1:1159677-1173099 GCF_001515645.1 Sinocyclocheilus grahami | reverse complement strand
ACACACACACACACACACACACACACACACACACACACTTATGAGAATGTTTTTTCACTGTTAGTGAGGACATTTGACCCTCACAAGAATAGACAAACCTGTAAGATAAAGAATAAACCTGTAAATAAAGTCTTTAATTAAAGTCTGAGATCTTCAACAGTATACCTTCACTGAAAGTGTTGTAATATTATGAATATTAATTAATAAAGAATACATTATTATGTTAAATGTACTTTTCCTGTTTTTCAGATGTTGATGAGTGTCTCCAGGGCGACCCGGGGCCTTGCGGTTACCATGCCAACTGCACAAATACACCTGGATCCTACCTGTGCAGCTGTTTCCGTGGTTACCTGATGAGTGCGGAAGGATGTAAAGGTGTGCATGAGAAACTCAATACAAGTACATGATATAAACACAAGCTCCTGTGAAACACACTTAAACATGTCAACAGACTAACTTTAACTTTCTCAGCGAGATTCTTCAAATTAAAAGAGAAAATGGACTATGAACAGCAGATACAATTCACTCAAAAATGAACATTACTTAAAAACTCAGCAATGGATGCTCTGCAGTGAATGGGTGCCGTCAGAATGAGAGTCCAAACAGCTGATAAAACATCACAATAATCCACAGCACTCCAGTCCATCAGTGAACATCTGGAGAAGACAAAAGCTGAAACAAATCCAGCATTAAGACGCTTTTAACTTCAAACCGTTGCTTCCGGGCCGGCTAAAATACGACTCTCATTCTGACGGCACCCATTCACTGCAGAGGATCCATTGCTGAGCAAGTGATGCAATGCTACATTTCTACAAATCTGATGAAGAAACAAACTCACCTGCATCTCAGATGACCTAAGAATGAGTACATTTTCAGGCAATTTTCATTTTTGGGTGAACTATTCCTTTTACATAAGCCGTCTTCTTCATCTTCAGCTAGGTTTATGAGTTTAAAACACTGTGACTAGTTGTCTTGTGTAGTTAGTTATTGTGTGTTGTGTGTGTGTGTGTTGTAGATGTAGATGAGTGTGTGTTAGCTGCAGTAACAGGTCTGCAGGCGTGTGGAAGTGGAGCCGTGTGTACAAACACACCGGGATCTTTCACCTGCTCGTGTCCGGCGGGATTCGTGCTGGCGCTCGACGGACACAACTGTGTCGGTGCGTTCAGTGTGTGTGTGTTACATTTAGAGATGGTCAAACTAATCCAATAGTCATCCAATCAGAGTTATTATAGTATAATTTTAGTTTTTTTTATTAATGTTATGAATTAGTTTCTATATTTTCTGTATTATTTTCTCTGTATTATTATTCACTTTTGAGTGTTTAGTTAGTTTTTTATGAATAATTCGTTTTTATTTTTTTATATTTTCTGTTTTCATATTAGTGAAAGTTTTAGTAATCTATAGTGTGTTTCTGTCATTTTATTAGTTTTTTTTCTCTATATGTCTATATGGTTTTTATTTAAGTTTTGTTTTTGTAATTTTAGTACATCTAGTTAAGAAATCTTTTCTTGGCAGCTAGCTGAAATAAAATAATTTAAAGACTTTCTTTATATTTTATCTTATTTTATAATTTTTTTTATTTTCTGTTTACATTTGAAACGAAAATTCAAGTATATTATATATCTATAAAAGTGTATTAGATCTTATTGTGATATTATTATTATTCAGTGCATATGGTCAATTTTTTTATTTTTATTAATAATTTTGAATTAGTTTATATTTTTATATTTTCTGTTTTCATTTTAGTTTTAGTAATTTAGTTTTTGTTTTGTGTTTGTGTGTATGTATATTTTATTCATTTTAAGTTTGTGTTTAAATTATTTTAGTACATCTAGTTAATCAATGAAAATGAGAAATGTGTCCTTGGCAACTAGCTGAAGTAAAATCAGTTAAATTATTTAAATTATTTTGTTTTATTTTATTTTAATTTATTTTATATTTTTTTGTATTTTCTGTTTTCATTTAAGTTTTAAAGTCAGCATGAAGTGAAAATTCACCTGATTTTCTAAATGCATATTATATATCTTATTGTGATATTTTTATTATTCATCACTGCATGTTTAAATTTTTTAGTAATGATTTTGAATTACTTTTTTAAAAATATTTTCTATTTTTTTTTATTTTAGTTTTTGTCTTTTTTAATATGTAAAAAAATGTGTCGTTTTTGTTTTAGTTATTTTAGTACATCAAAATAAACTAAATGAAATTAGAAATATTTTCTTGGCAACTAGCTGAAATAAAATATTCTGTATTTTTCCAGTTATTTTATTAAATTTTTTATATTTTCTGTTTTTATTTCAGTTTTAAAGTTGTCATGAAATGAAAATTCACCCTTATTTGTTGAATATCTGTCAGTTCTTCTGCACGTTACAAGTGAGCTGATTATGGAAAAGAGTGAATGTTTAAACACTCTTCTGTGTCTCTGCAGATGTTGACGAGTGTAATTTCGAGGAGAGCTGCCGCAGGGAGCTGGGTAACGTGTGTGAGAATACAGACGGCAGCTACACGTGTGTGTGTCAGGCTGGATTCAGAGAGCACAGAGCCGCGTGTGTGGGTAAGAGTCTGTCTGTATGTCTGTGTGTCTCTGTCTGTGTGTCTGTGTCTGTCTGTCTGTGTCTGTCTGTGTGTGTGTCTGTCTATCTGTCTGTCTGTCTGTCTGTGTCTGTCTGTCTGTCTGTCTGTGTGTCTGTGTCTGTCTATCTGTCTGTCTGTGTGTCTGTGTCTGTGTATCTGTCTATCTGTCTGTCTGTGTGTCTGTGTCTGTGTATCTGTCTATCTGTCTGTCTGTGTGTCTGTGTCTGTCTATCTGTCTGTCTGTGTATCTGTCTGTCTGTCTGTGTGTCTCTGTCTGTCTGTCTGTCTGTCTGTGTGTCTGTGTCTGTGTATCTGTCTATCTGTCTGTCTGTGTGTCTGTGTCTGTGTATCTGTCTGTCTGTGTGTCTGTGTGTCTGTGTCTGTCTATCTGTCTATCTGTCTGTCTGTGTATCTGTCTGTCTGTCTGTGTGTCTCTGTCTGTCTGTCTGTCTGTCTGTGTGTGTGTGTGTGTGTGTGTGTGTGTGTGCATGTTTATGTGGTTTATGAGGACACAAATTTGTATAATAACATGGGTATGACATAGGTATTACAACGAGAAGGTGATTTATGAGGACATTTTCAGTGTCCCCGTAATTCAAAATGCTTATAAATAATTCAGAATGAGTTTTTTTGAAAATCTAAAAATGCAGAAAGTCTCCTGTGAGGGGTAGGTTTAGGGGTAGGGTTGGAGTAGGACA
Source organism: Sinocyclocheilus grahami (assembly GCF_001515645.1). Classification (NCBI taxonomy): domain Eukaryota; kingdom Metazoa; phylum Chordata; class Actinopteri; order Cypriniformes; family Cyprinidae; genus Sinocyclocheilus; species Sinocyclocheilus grahami. Next base: position 1,169,827 of record NW_015505766.1, on the reverse strand, counting down.
ATAGAATATACGGTCTGTACAGTATAAAAACCATTACACCTATGGAGAGTCCCCATAAACTATAAAAACAAACCTGTGTGTGTGTGTGTGTGTGTGTGTCTGTGTGTCTGTCTGTCTGTGTGTCTGTCTGTCTGTGTGTCTGTCTGTCTGTGATTGTAGTATTAACCCGTATATCTTGCGCTGCTTTATCATTCGCTCTATGTCTGAACGTAGAGTCGAGTGAGAGCGACAGATGTTATGATAAAGAGAAATCTTTTAAAAATCTACTTTACATGCATGTGCTACGCAGGGTTGCTTTAGTATCGAGTTTTTATTAATAATTTTGATTTTGTTTGTATTTTCATATTTTCTGTAATTTTTTTTCATTTTAGTTAAAGTTTTAGTAAATTTGTAGTATGTTTTTGTCATTTTTATTAGATTTTATTAGTTTTTTTTAATGTAGTTCTTCATAAATTTTCTTGTTTATATATGAAAATGAGAAATATTTCATTGGCAACTAGATTAAATAAAATAATTTAATAGTTAATTTATAATTTAAATATTTCATTTCAGTTAAAGTTAATTTTATTTCAAGTAACAAAAATTGTTTTATGGTTTTAGGTTTGGTTAGGATAATTTACAGTAATAACCCTGCTGCTTAGTTATTAGAAATGAAATGTTTTCCTGTTAGTTCATATGTTTTTGAAAACATTTATACTGTTTTCAAGAAAAGGTTTTATTTGATGACTCTAAAAATGTCAGGTGGAGCAATCGTTTAATAATTCAATGGTTTTGTCACGCCTGTGATGCATCTTAATCATGAGTGTGACATTGTTTTTATTTTATTTTTAATAAATTTAAACAACAAATGTATTTATTTTTTAACAATTGTCAGTTTGTGAACATTCTGAATGCATTTTCGATTAATATGCATTAATGCAGTAATATCTGAGAAGATGTCATGTCATTGATTCAGTTGCATGCTGGTGTTCATGTGCAGTGTAAAGCTTTGGCTGTTGTTAACCAGCGGCTTGATTTAATCTGTCTGTCTGTCTCTCAGGTGCTCAGTGTCCAGGTTTTCTTATATGTGAAGGTAGTTGCTGAACTCATCCTTTTGAGTTTCATCTCTCTGAAAGCTCACTTATGTTTGCTCGTGACTTACTGCATGCTGAATTTACCTGCATTACCTGATGGATTTTTGTTGTAAATCCTGTAAGAGTGTGTAATTCAACTAAAGAGAGATGCAATGAACAGATGATGATGTTGTTTCTCAGATGTGGACGAGTGTGTGGAGGAGCAGCATGTGTGTGTCGGCCGGGGCGAGTGTGAGAACACACTGGGCAGTTACAGGTGTGTGTGTCAGCGCGGTTACCGTGGCAACGGCACACACTGCACAGGTGAGTGACTTACACACACACACACTTACATCTAATGCATAGTTCATTATTAGAATTAAGTATTTTATTTGTTTGCCTGCATGTCGTGTGAATGTGATTTATTGAAATGTATTAAATTGTATATATACAATTTATAATAATATTATAAAATATTAATATTATATGCGTTTGTGTGTGTGTGTGTGTATGTTGAAAAGCAATAATAAAAAGATTTAAACTCAAATATTTTAAGTCAAAGGGGATCGGCTGAGAAAAACATTTGGGAATTCTTGCTATAATGCCTTTTACAACAAAATACTGTGTCTTTACCATGGTATTGACAAAGCCACTTCAAATATCTTCTATATCATTATAGTTAACTACTGTACAGCTAAAAAAAAAAAAGTAACTTGAAATTAAATATTGAAAAAAACTCAAATAAAATACAATTAACATAAACTACATATTTAAAAAAAAAACTAATAAAAATCATAAAACACAGCAAAATGACTCAAACTTTAACAAAAATGAAAATGAAAAAAAAAAAACGAATTGAAACTATTAATAAAACTATAATAGTATCTTAGTGATGCTAAAATAAGTCAATCACTGATGTGTGCATGCAGACATAAACGAGTGTCTGTCCGGGGATCACGGCTGTGACGTTAACGCTCGCTGTGGGAACATCATCGGCTCGTATTTCTGCCAGTGTCTTCAGGGATACAGCGGAGACGGACACTCCTGCTACGGTCAGTCTGAGATCCCGATCCATGCCGTCTGAATGCTGTGATGATGATGATGATGATGCTTGTGTCTGTGGTTTGCTCAGATGTGGATGAATGCACTCAGGGTAACAGACTCTGTGAACACGACTGCATGAATAAGCCGGGGACGTACAGCTGCGTCTGCAGCCCTGGATACGCAGTCACTTGTTTGACCTGGGGTCACGGTTGTGATGTTAATGCTCACTGTGGGAACATCCTCGGCTCGTACTTCTGCCAGTGTCTTCAGGGATACAGCGGAGACGGACACTCCTGCTACGGTCAGTCTGAGATCCCGATCCATGCAGTCTGAATGCTGTGATGATGATGATGATGATGCTTGTGTCTGTGGTTTGCTCAGATGTGGATGAATGCACTCAGGGTAACAGACTCTGTGAACACGACTGCATGAATCAGCCGGGGACGTACAGCTGCGTCTGCAGCCCTGGATACGCAGTCACTGCAGATCTACACAACTGCACAGGTACACACTCACACAATACACCGCACTCACTTCAGTGTGATTCACTTCAGCGTGATTGACTTCAGTGTGATTCATTGCTGTGTGATTGACTTCAGTTTGATTGACTTCAGTGTGATTCACTTCAATGAGATTCACTTCAGTGTGATTTACTTCAGTGTGATTCACTTCAGTGTGATTCACTTCAGTGTGATTCACTTCAGTGTGATTCACTTCAGTGTGATTCACTTCAGTGTGATTCACTTCAATGTGATTCACTTCAGTGTGATTCACTTCAGTGTGATTCACTTCAATGTGATTCACTTCAGTGTGATTTGTAAGTTTTTCCATATATTTTCAGGTTCATTCATTTTCTTTTTTTACTTGGTTCAATGCAATTCATTTCTGTTGTGTTTGAATTTTGTTACATTTAGTTTATTTCAATTCAGCTACAGTTCATATTAATTCAGTTTAGTTCTATTCAGTTCAGTTTAGTTTAACTGAATTAAATTCAGTATAATGCTACTCAGTTCACTTCAGTCAGTTAGATTCAGATTAAAGTGGTCATATGATGCTGCTAAAAAGAACATTATTTTGTGTATTTGGTGTAATGAAATGTGTTTATGCGGTTACACACACACACACACACAAAGAAAAACAAGTAGATAGAATAGAAAAAATAGAAAGCTAGTGTTTGTTAGTTTTTTTGTTGTTGTTTTTTTTTAAATAAAAAATTTAATTTGTGATCGGAGAAACTACAAACGCTACTCTACACTGCTCAAAACTCAAAAATTCTTTAAATATAAAAACGTACTTACAGTCTGTGAGTCAGAACAGCCGGCATTGTAGTCTACTCTCCCAGGATCAGGAAACAGTCCTCCAGATTTAATGTAATTTATTAACATGACGTCTTCCTGTATATTTAGTATTACCAAAACATTTGCAACATATGTTGCAATATGTTACAACGTGTGCATGTGTGTGTGTGTGTGTGTGTGTGTGTGTGTGTAGATGTGGACGAGTGTGTGAGCAGTAATGACACATGTGAACAGACCTGCAAAAACACAGCGGGTTCCTTTCTCTGCTCGTGTCGACGCGGGTATCAGCTGCACATCGATGGACACAGCTGTGTGGGTCAGTGCGCTTTCAGCTCAAATTATGGCCATTTAAAGAGTCTGTTTTCTGTTCTAGAGTGGATTTTCTCTCATTCACAGCTCTGTGTGTGTGTGTGTGTGTAAAAAAATACCGTCATGTACCGTGAAACCGGTATAATTTAGAAAAATACCGTGATATAAATTTTCGGTCATGCCGCCCAGCACTACTTTCTAATATTTGCAGTTTGTCACATCCCTCTCCTTGCAAAGCACTAAATCTGAAGTGCTGAGCACATTTCTTTCTTGGGACACAAGCACAGGAGTGGATTAGTGGATTTTCTCTCATTCACAGCTCTGTGTGTGTGTGTGTGTGTGTGTGTGTGTGTGTGTGTGTGTGTGTGTTTTATAGACATAGACGAGTGTAAACTACAGAACGGAGGCTGTTCTCACGAGTGCACAAACACACCAGGAGGTCAAGAATGTCACTGTCCCTTCCCTCTGCTGCTGGACCACCGCAACACCACCTGCGTCAGTACGTAATACGTGTGTGTGTGTTTTTATTGTTTTGCATGACTCACTTTAATAAGTAACTCTTTCATTAAAAAATGTAGGAAAATCCTGTTTTCCATCCTTTGCATGAAATTTCTATCTTTTGCATGCATGCATTTTCTGTCTGTTGCATGTATGCTTTTTCTGTCCTTTGCAAGCCTGCAGTTTTTATATTTTGCTTGCATGCATTTTCTATCTGTTGCATCCATGCACTTTCTATCTTTTGCTTGGATGCATTTTTTATCCTTTACATGCATGCATTTTCTGTCCTTTACATGCATGCACTTTCTATCTTTTGCATGCATGCATTTTCCACCTATCTAATGCATGCATTGTACATCTGTTTAATGTATACCTTTTCCATTATTTAATGCATGCATATGTGCGCATCTCTCTTTTGGCAGATGTGACCTCATGTGCCTTGAGGAACGGTGGATGTGATCATACTTGCTCGTTGGGTGCTGAGGGTCGCATCCATTGCAGCTGCAGAGCAGGATGGGAGCTCAGCGCAGACCAAAGAACCTGCATCGGTAAAACACAGAAAACTATTGACTGGTTCATATTATCCAATACCATAGGGCTTTTTTTTTTTATATATATATATAAATCTGATCCACGTGAATTGCATAAATCTGAAGAAAAAAAATAGTTTGGTGTGACTGTATATCAATTGATTATCAACAAAAGAGAAGTTTTGAATTTAATAAAATAAAAACAATATTTTGAATAATAATTATTATTATTATCAAATCCTGAGTAACTTCTTTCTCTGTCTCTGTCTGCAGATGTGGATGAATGTGTGAGTTTTAACGGCGGCTGTGAGCAGGTGTGTGTGAATCACGCTGGCGGTTTTAATTGCAGCTGTCGCTCGGGCTTCGAGTTGCGTAAAGACGACCCGACTAAATGCCATCGTGAGTCATGGCTGTTCACACACACTGACACAATGACACTAGATCATCCAGAGCACCCTCCTCACGGCCGTACATCATTTTCCAGCTCTGTGTGAACCTGCCTGTCTGAACTCTGGAGTGTGTGTCGCTCCGAACACCTGCGACTGTCCAGCGGGATATCCGGGACCAGGATGCTCGGGTAATGTGTCGTGTGATTGAGTTTAATGCAGAATGAGATAGGATGGGATTTTCCCACTTTTTATTATTAATAATATCATGCTAATATCTTAGAATTATTATTATATTATTCTAAGCTAATATGTTTCAGATGTGGATGAATGTGTGAGTTTTAACGGCGGCTGTGAGCAGGTGTGTGTGAATCACGCTGGCGGTTTTAATTGCAGCTGTCGCTCGGGCTTCGAGTTGCGTAAAGACGACCCGACTAAATGCCATCGTGAGTCATGGCTGTTCACACACACTGACACAATGACACTAGATCATCCAGAGCACCCTCCTCACGGCCGTACATCATTTTCCAGCTCTGTGTGAACCTGCCTGTCTGAACTCTGGAGTGTGTGTCGCTCCGAACACCTGCGACTGTCCAGCGGGATATCCGGGACCAGGATGCTCGGGTAATGTGTCGTGTGATTGAGTTTAATGCAGAATGAGATAGGATGGTATTTTCCCACTTTTTATTATTAATAATATCATGCTAATATCTTAGAATTATTATTATATTATTCTAAGCTAATATGTTGACATTTTTACACATTTGACAGACAGTTTTATCCCAAATGGCCTGCATTGCATTCAGGGCATTCATTTTTAAAATATACAATGTAAAATGGCTTATAGTTATGATAATGGTGGAATAATGAATATTCTCCACTGAACATAAAATAGTCTGTTTTCTTGGATTGAACTATTTTTTATGATGTGTTTTAGCAGTGAGTTGTAGGCATATTTATAATAATATATGAAAATGTGAGAAACATTCTGGAATTGCCTTCTCCATGAAAGCAAAAAAATGACTTTTTTATATTATTTTCACCAAGGCTGCATTTATTTGATTCAAAATGCAGTGAAAATTATGAAATAGTATTGTGATTTAAAATAACTCTTTTCTATATTAATATCTATTAAATTATAATTTATTTCTGTGATGCGCAGCTGTATTTTCAGCATCATTCCTCCAGTCTTCAGTGTCACATGATCTTCAGAAATCAGTATAATATGCTGATCTGCTGCTCAAGAAACATTTCTGATTATTATCAATGTCGAAAACAGTTAATATTTTTGTGGAAACCGTGATGCATTTTATTTTTCAGGATTCACAGATGAATAGAAAGTTCAAAAGAACAGCATTTATTTGAAATAGAAATCTTTTGTAACATTATAAATCAACATCAGTTTGATGCGTTCTTGATGAATGAAAGTATTAATTTATTTTAAATGCTAGTGTAACTGTGCCTTGAATTTCACTCCATCTATTTTCCATTCGTGCATGTGTGTGTTTTTATGTATTTATTGTGGTGTGTCTCAGCCATGTGTTCTCCACCCTGCGCTTATGGAGGGTCCTGTATGAGGTGGAACGTCTGTCTGTGTCGTCCTGGCTGGACGGGTGACGGCTGCCACACAGGTAACACTGCCTGCATCTTACACACACTCACACACACACACACACAGGTTTGTTTTTATGGTTTATGGGGACTCTCCATAGGCGTAATGTTTTTATACTGTACAGACCGTATATTCTATTGCCCTACACCAACCCTACCCCTAAACCTACCCCTCACAGGAGACTTTCTGCATTTTTAGATTTTCAAAAAAACTCATTCTGAATTATTTATAAGCCTTTTGAATTATGTATGTATGCGTGTGTAACACTGAAAATGTCCTCATAAATCACCTTCTCGTTGTAATACCTATGTCATACCCATGTTATTATACAAATTTGTGTCCTCATAAACCACATAAACATGCACACACACACACACACTCACACACACACACACACTCACACTCTCACACCCACACTCACACACACACACACACACACTCTCACACTCACACTCACACACACACACACACACACACACACACACACTCACACTCACACACACACACACACACACACACACACACACACACACACACTCACACACACACACACACACACACACACACACACTCACACTCACACACACACACACACACTCACACTCACACTCACACACTCACACACATGCTGATGATGCTGATGTGTGTGTTTCAGCCGTGTGTGAGCTGCCGTGTGCGAACGGTGGACGATGTGTCGCTCCAAACACCTGCCAATGTCCCTCCGACTACAGCGGGCCACAGTGTCTCACCCGTGAGTGTGTGAGTGTGATCTGAAGCATTGTTTTCTGTAGATGTATACTGAAAGTGTGTGTGTGTGTTTGCAGCGCTGTGTTCTCCTCCGTGTGTGAATGGAGGGAGGTGTGTGGACATCAACACCTGCAGCTGCTCAGACGGATGGACAGGAGCGCGCTGTCAGAGAGGTGAACAAATACACACTTTTTCTGGTTTACTTTAATATCCATATGAGGACACTCATACATGGCTATTGTTTTTTTATACAGTTAATTATAAATCCTAACCTAACCCAGACAATAACCCTAAAAGAAAACTTTCTGCATTGTTATAGTTCTAAAAAAACTTTATTCTCTTTATTTTTATACTGTTTTTACAAATTAGTAGGTTTGTAGGTTTAGCTCACTTCATGCTACAAATTTGTCCCCAAAATATGGTTAAGTAGGTACACACACACACACACGTTTACGAGTTTGCTGTTTAAATGAGGACTAAAATAGACTGCTCTTGTTTTTGAATTAAACTAATCTTAATAACTAAACCGACCCGGAAACGTATATTTAAATCAAAATTTGATTTTTATTAGATTTAAAAGATATTATTTTCTTTACTTATGTAAATAATATATACACTAATATATACTCTACTGTTCTAAAGTTTGGGGTCAGTGAGATTTTAATACCTTTATTTATCAAGGACTCGTTCAATTCATCAAAAGTGATCATAAAGTCATTTAAAATAAATGCTGTTCTTCACAGTTTCCACACAAATATTGTGCAGCACAACTGTGTTCAACATTGATAATAATCAGAAATGTTTGTTGAGCAGCAAATCAGCATATTATACTGATTTCTGAAGATCATGTGACACTGAAGACTGGAGGAATGATGCTGAAAATACAGCTGCGCATCACAGAAATAAATTACGTTTTAAAATATATTCACATAGAAAACAGCTGTTTTACATTCTAATAATATTTCACAATTTTTACTGTATTTTTGATCAAAATGGTTAAGTAGGTACACACACACACACACGTTTACGAGTTTGCTGTTTAAATGAGGACTAAAATAGACTGCTCTTGTTTTTGAATTAAACTAATCTTAATAACTAAACCGACCCGGAAACGTATATTTAAATCAAAATTTGATTTTTATTAGATTTAAAAGATATTATTTTCTTTACTTATGTAAATAATATATACACTAATATATACTCTACTGTTCTAAAGTTTGGGGTCAGTGAGATTTTAATACCTTTATTTATCAAGGACTCGTTCAATTCATCAAAAGTGATCATAAAGTCATTTAAAATAAATGCTGTTCTTCACAGTTTCCACAGAAATATTGTGCAGCACAACTGTGTTCAACATTGATAATAATCAGAAATGTTTGTTGAGCAGCAAATCAGCATATTATACTGATTTCTGAAGATCATGTGACACTGAAGACTGGAGGAATGATGCTGAAAATACAGCTGCGCATCACAGAAATAAATTACGTTTTAAAATATATTCACATAGAAAACAGCTGTTTTACATTCTAATAATATTTCACAATTTTTACTGTATTTTTGATCAAATAAATGCAGCCTTGGTGAGCAGAAGAGACTTTCAAAAACATTTAACAAATCTTTCAGATCACAAACGTGTGTGTGTGTTTGTGTTTGTGTGTGTGTGTGTGTGTGTATGTGTGTGTGTGTGTGTTTGTGTGTGTGTGTGTGTGTGTGTGTGTGTGTGTGCGTGTGTGTGTGTGTGTGTGTGTGTGTGTGTGTGCGTGTGTGTGTGTGTGTGTGTGTGTGTGTGTGTGCGTGTGTGTGTGTGTGTGTGTGTGTGTGTGTGTGCGTGTGTGTGTGTGTGTGTGTGTGTGTGTGTGTGCGTGTGTGTGTGTGTGTGTGTGTGTGTGTGTGTGCGTGTGTGTGTGTGTGTGTGTGTGTGTGTGTGTGCGTGTGTGTGTGTGTGTGTGTGTGTGTGTGTGTGCGTGTGTGTGTGTGTGTGTGTGTGTGTGTGTGTGTGTGTTTTCCTCCTCAGAACCCGTCAGGTGTGTGTCGGCGTGTAGAAACGGTGGTGTGTGTGTGGGACTCAACAGATGCCAGTGTGTGGATGGATTTACTGGAAGCCTCTGTGAGACAGGCATGTGACATCATTCACTCCATCATCATGACATCATTCACAATTCAACTCACTGTGACATCATCATTATTCCCTCACAATGACATGACAGTTATTATTTGTTCGTCATGGCTTATTTATACATGAGGAATGAAGAATTACTGTCATCATTGCATCTATAATTAATTGTTATAATATTCATTAATATAATGTCATGATTGTTTTTATTATTATTCAATCATTATATCATTAATTATTTATTAATTCTGTCATGTATGACATCATTGAGTATTCATATATGATAATTATCATCACATTGATTCATACATTTTTCAGGTCAGTTGTATTTGTATAGCATTTTATCATTTTTATTTTTTAGTTCAGTCTGCAGTGATTCTTCTGTTCAGATTCTGTTCAGTTCAGTTGGCAGTGATTCTTTTGTTCATCCTGTGTTGTGTTTATGTTCAGTGAGCATTATTCTGTGTAGTTTGTGTTCATGTAATTGTGTGTGTGTGTGTGTGTGTGTGTGTGTGTGTGTGTGTGTCTGTGTATGTGTGTGTGTCTGTGTGTGTGTGTCTG
>NW_015505766.1:1149623-1159297 GCF_001515645.1 Sinocyclocheilus grahami | reverse complement strand
GTGTGTGTGTCTGTGTGTGTGTGTGTGTGTGTCTGTGTGTGTGTGTGTGTAGCCGTCACTACGCCGTGTGTTCCTCCCTGTCAGCATGGTGGCGTCTGCGGGCCTCTGAACACCTGTGTGTGTGTGACGGGGACGAGCGGCATACGCTGTGAGAAACTGTAAGAGAACGCACACACACACACACACACACACACACACTCCTCATGTTAGTGAATTAAAGAGCAGCAGCATCCTCCTCTGTTTCAGCGTGTGTCCCGTCGTGACTACGGTGGTCAGTATGGCCCGCGCCGTGCGGAAAGGCTTTCGGGAGAGTTACGTGGACCGCTGCGGACCGCTGGGAGTCCAGCTCTGTACTAAATACAGGTCGAACACACACACACACACTCACAAATCAACAGAATCTGTCACAGTACGAGTAATGTTAAATCAGAAATAATGCTCAATGCTGCCAAAACATGTAAAAATAAATCTTTGATGCAATGTGAGCAGATCTGAATGTAATGCTATAATCGACACTTTTCATTCACTTTCACGCTTCACTTCAAATTTAGATCCTTTTTAATTTGTAATTAAATTTAGATGAATTTTTAGCCCCGTATCTTGAATTTCTTGGTATTTTGGTGCCATTTTTATCTCAAGCCCTATTAATTTCTATGAATTTTGAGGCTCTTCTGCTCACCATGGCTGATCAGAAATACAGTAAAAATTGTGAAATATTATTACAATTTAAGTGAACTGTTTTCTATGTGAATATATGTTAAAATGTAATTTATTTCTGTGATGCGCAGCTGTCTCTTCAGTGTCACATGATCTTCAGAAATCAGTATAATATTCTGCTCAAGAAACATTTCTGATTATTATCAATGTTAAAAACAGTTGTGCCGCCCAATATTTGTGTGGAAACGGTGATACATTTTATTTTTCAGGATTCGCAGATGAATAGAAAGTTCAAAAGAACAGCATTTATTTCAAATAGAAATCTTTTCTAGCATTTAAAATGTCTTTACTGTCACTTTTGAAGAATTGGATGTGTTTTCTGTGGTTGTAGGATAAATCAGGCGCGTGTGTATCTGCAGGCATATAGAGTGGGCTACAAAATCCAGTGCCCTGAGAAAACAGCAAGATGAACAACATCAAGTCTATTGTAATGCTCCCAAACACTGAACAGACACACTCACTCAGTGCATATTATATGATTGTGTATACTGGCTTTTGCACATTGTGCAAGTGTATTGTTACGGACTAATAAAGGTATTTTTGGTGACTTATTTACATGATCGTGTGATCCTCTTTGAACTGCTTTGCAAATGTTTAACCATTTATACTGAAACTACCAAAGGAAGATGAAACCGGTGCATTGTGCATTACTTCTGCTTATATACAGTGGTGTGAAAAAGTGTTGGCCCCCTTCCTGATTTCTTATTTTTTGCATGTTTGTCACACTTTAATGTTTCAGATCATCAAACAAATTTAAATATTACACAAAGATAATGCAAGTAAATACAAAATGCAGTTTTTAAATGATGATTTATTTTATTAAGGGAAAAAAGCTGTCCAAACCTACGTGGCCCTACGTGAAAAAGTCAGACATGGTGGTGGTAGTGTGATGATCTCGGGCTGCTTTGCAGCTTCAGGACCTGGACGACTTCCATAATTGACGGAACCATGAATTCTGCTCTCTATCAGAAAATCCTGAAGGAGAATGTCCGGCCATCAGTTTGTGACCTCAAGCTCAAGCGCACTTGGGTTATGTAGCAGGACAATGATCCCAAACACACCAGCAAGTCCACCTCTGAATGGCTCAAGAAAAACTAAATGAAGGTTTTGGAGTGGCCAAATCAAAGTCCGGACTTAAATCCGATTGAGATGCTTAAACAGTCCATTCATGCTCGAAAACCCTCCAATGTGGCTGAATTAAAACAATTCTGCAAAGAAGAGTGGGCCAAAATTCCTCCACAGCGATGTGAAAGACTCATTGCCAGTTATCGCAAACACTTGATTGCAGTTGTTGCTGCAAAGCGTGGCACAACCAGTTATTAGATTTAGGGGGCAATTACTTTTTCACGTAGGGCCAGGCAGGTTTGGACAGCTTTTTTCCCTTAATAAAATAAATCATCATTTAAAAACTGCATTTTGTATTTACTTGCATTATCTTTGTGTAATATTAAAATTAGTTTGATGATCTGAATCTTTTAAGTGTGACAAATATGCAAAAAAAATTTAAATCAGGAAGGGGGCCAACACTATTTCACACCACTGTATACGTGCTATATGAAATATGCCTGAGAGTTACAGAGCTGTTTGCCAACAGACAGCATCTAAAGACATGTCTGATCTGCAGAAAATAACCAGACCACCATCAGCTGAGGACGAGCAGGTGAATTAATACACACTGAATAGTCATGTAAACACAGTATCGTGATTTAAACGGAAAAAGAATGCAAAAAGATACAGTAAAAATCTCTTACTGTAAGCTATTGTGAAATACTGTAAAAATGTTTTTGGAAAGAAAAGCTTTTTTTTAGGGAAATCTGTTTTAATGCAACAATTTTAGGTAACACTTTAGTTTAGGGACTGATTTGCACTATTAACTAGTTTCTTATTAGCATGCATATTATTAGCATATTGGCTGATTATTAGTACTTATAAAGCACATATTAATGCTCATTCTGCATGACCATATTTTAGATCCCTTACTTAACTATCTTACTAACTATTAATAAGAAGCTAATTTATTGAGGGAAATGTCTTAGATAATAGTAAGACTTGAACTTGAAAATAAAGTGACCCAATTTTAATTGTTTCTATCATGCATTTACAGTCAAATATTTTTTTATGTTCAATTTTTTTTTTAATGTCTTTGTAATCTAATTACTTTTTATTTAAATATTGATGCTTCTTCATTTAATATTAGTTATGTACATATGGGTGTTTATGTTACATACAATATGGATTATGCATATCAAGGCTGGAACGTGCGAAGTGTTCGATTTTGCTGTATTTGGCTGAACAATCGTTTGTGCTAGATTTCTCTAATACATAAAGTAAGCTTGACCAAAGTTCTTGTGGCCCATGATACATTGACCTGATGCTGACCTAATGGGATAATTATATGGGCCACTTGGGTCACACTTTTGTAAACAGTTTCAGTTGATTCCATCTGAGGCACAGTCACAATTTAAATGCATCTAGACATAAACAGATATCATTACTTTATACTTTTAGATGTTCATCCTAAAATCCAATTAATAATAAGTTAATAATTAATAATGATGATGATGATTATTATTTTAATATTAAAATTATAGGTAGTATTTATAATCGTAATAATAATAGATATTAATTTATTTGTGTGTGTGTGTGTTATTAGTGTTTTTTTTTACTTTAAACCGCATAAACACATTTCATTACACCAAATACACCAAATAATGTTCTTTTTAGCAGCATCATATGACCCCTTTAACTTTATTTAGTAAAACTACACTGTGATATATATATATATACATTTTCTTTTTTTATTTATTGATGTAAAAAAAAAAAATTCTCAGTTTGAATGTGTACTTTAATGTCTGTGGTTTTGCTAAAACTGTCATGTGACCCCTGAGGCTCACGATCTGATTGGCTGCGTGGTCGCTTCTCTTTCCAGAGTCCTGTGGGTCGATTGTATTTGAGAAACATTATAGCAAAGTTAATTTCTCTGCGGGATGGAGACATCCTGTCCAGTCCAGAGCAAGTCTTCATCACTGTTGACATCCAGAGAGCTTTGATGGTACAATACAAAATCATTCATTTATCATTTATAACTTCGGCTGTGAGTGATTAGGCTCATGTTTCATTTCATAAAATCTTTTTATTTTGGAATAAAGTTCTGCTGCTGATGGCCCTGATGAATGATCAAGTTAATCAGGAGTATATCTTTACCAAACCGAATACAGGTGAGGCTGAGGCTGCTGTGTCAATCAGAGGGCGTGTCTACGGTTATGATACCAGACCCCGCCCCTCACACTCTGACACGCCCCCTGGAGGGGATGGGTGTGGTTCCGGTGACCTATCAGCTGCTAGAACAGAGTGGGGCAATACATACACAATATATTCATAATGATTTTGCTGGTGAGCAAACGTGCCAAAACTATAGAAGCTTATTTCTACCACGGGATAAATAAAAAAAAGGTTATTGCAACTTTTTATCTCACAATTCTGACTTTTTTTTTTCTTGCAATACTGAGTTTATATTTCACAATTTGTGCTTTTTTCTCTCTCTCAATTCTGAGTTATATCTCACAATTACGACTTTTTTTTTCTTGTGAATCTCAGTTTATATCTTACAATTTGGACATTTAAAAAAAAAAAATTTGTAAATCTGATTTTACATTACCATTCTGACGTTTTTCATGGGATATATTGTGATATATTTTTCCCAAAGGCAAACACTCAGAGACAGTGTTAATGTGTGCATTTGTGTGTGTGTGTGTGTGTGTGTGTGTGTGTGTATGTTTATGTGGTTTATGAGGACACAAATGTGTATAATAACATGGGTATGACATAGGTATTACAACGAGAAGGTGATTTATGAGGACATTTTCAGTGTCCCTGTAATTCAAAAGGCTTATAAATAATTCAGAATTTTTGAAAATGCAGAAAGTTTCCTGTGAGGGGTAGGTTTAGGGGTAGGGTTGGTGTAGGGCAATAGAAAATACGGTCTGTACAGTATAAAAACCATTACGCCTATGGAGAGTCCCCATAAACCATAAAAACAAACCTGTGTGTTTGTGTGTGTGTGTGTGTGTGTGTGTGTAATGCATGTCTGAAAAGGTCACACTACCTGAAGTGGCAGCAGCTCCGTGACTGTGTGTGATCTTCTGCCACTTCAGGTAGTGTGACCTTTTCAGACATGCATTAAACAAAATAAGTGGTATCGCCCATCAGCTTTACGAACACGCCCCCCGTCGGCCATTGGTCGAACAATCAGATAACTCCGCCCCCGACACACGCCATTGGTTGAGTCAGCATTGGTGCATAGATTTAGACAGGTCGCTCAAAACAAATCGGCAAAATTTTTGCATTTTAACTCTTAAAAACATAGGTAAGCTTTATATTTCTTGTGGATTGACGTTACATTAATTACATTTAATACATTCATTTTCCAAATGACTTAATTTGTATAAAATTACCATTGTATATGTCCAAAAACATGGTATTACCATGGTACTGGATGATCGCTATATCCATATGGTACTATTTACATGTTACTCCTAAGTACTTTGAAGAATACCATGGTAAAGTGTGCTAAAAAGAAATACTATGGCACTAAATGATTAGACGTGACTCAATATCATAGTACTTAAAGAATACCATGGTACATGTGTTTTAATATGGTACCAAATGTACATTGCTATATGGAACTCCAAGCTACTTCAAAAATACCATGGTGAATTGACATATACCATATTATTTACAGTATTTACTCCAAGCTACTTCAGAGAATCCCAATATTGCCAAATGGGCAAAAATGATTACCATATCTATATACTACAATATTTACTCAAATACTATAGAGAATACCATGATATTACCATGGTGTAGTGATTAACATGTAGACATGAGCAAATATCTCAGTACTCAAAGAATACCATGGTAAATGCACTTTGATAAAGTACCAAACATGGTATTACCATGGCATTGGATGATTACCATACCCATACACTACAGTATTTACATGGTACTCCAAAACACTATAAAAATGACCATGGTACTGTGGTTTTCTAAGTGCTAGAGCTGCTCCGGAGGTGTGTTTTGGAGATGCAGATGTTTGTTTGTGAAGGGGAAACTCCAAAACAATATAAAAATGACCATGGTACTGTGGTTTTCTAAGTGCTAGAGCTGCTCCGGAGGTGTGTTTTGGAGATGCAGATGTTTGTTTGTGACGGGGAAACACACACACACACACACACACACACACACTGGTGAAATGCGCTGTGTTGATGCGGTGAGTCATGCGGTTCAATGCGCTCATCTGAAGGAGGTTGATGATCTCAAGACGTGACCTCACTAGTTCATCTGCTGGATCTTTATATTAGCGGCATTATATTTCAGATCTTCAGTTCTGTCACTCATCTCTGTATGACTGGATTAATAATACACTAAAGGAGATGTTTAGGCAGAATGGATGAGCTTTATTTTCCATGCAGTGAAAGCAGGTGGTGATTAATACTCTATTTAAGCTCTATAACGCATCTGTAGGACTCGTGCGTTATATAGTGTGAGGAACTGAGCAGAATTCAACAGCTGAACATCTCCATCACAGATCTCAAATCCTGCAGTTGCTTTTTAATAGGAATAGTGAACTTTTGTTGAAAATATCCTCACCCTCAGGTCATCCCAGATGTGGATGAGTTTGTTTCTTCATCAGATTTGGAGAAATGTAGCATTGCATCACTTGTTCACTGCAAGTGAATGGGTGCCGTCAGAATGAGCGTCTGATAAAAACATCACAATAATCCACAGCACTCGTCCATCAGTGAACATCTGGAGAAGACAAAAGCTGAAACAAATCCAGCATTAAGACCTTTTGAACTCAAATAGTCTATAATCCATAATAACGCTTCCTCCAGTGAAAAAGTGGTCTGGTCTGAATCAGGAGAGAAATCTGCACAGTTTTAGTCATTTTAGTACTTTTAGTTAGTGCATGTTTTTCTAGCGTGTTTTTTTGACATCACTGATTACTCTAGTGTGAGTGTGATGACATTATAGTGGAGCAGCTGGTTTTCCCTCACAATGAATCTTGCCAGCGCTGCAAGTGTAAAGTGTGTGTGTTGTTTCTGTTTCATCTCATTAGTGTTTTCCAACACGTTCTTACTCCCAACTCGTCACCTATTGACGCTTGGTCAGGACCCCCACATTTTGGTGCTCGGGGTCCTCCATGGCTTTCAGTCGTTTGCCTTATGCATCGATCAAGATGCATTTAATGGTTTGCATGCATTTGTCAAAATAGAAATCATTTTATATAAATAGTGTTTTCCAACACGTTCTTACTCCCAACTCGTCACCTATTGACGCTTGGTCAGGACCCCCACATTTTGGCGCTCGGTTTGGCGCTCACAGTTTGCCTTATGCATCGATCAAGATGCATTTAATGGTTTGCATGCATTTGTCAAAATAGAAATCATTTTATATAAATGTATTCTTTCATAGATATTTTGGAGCACCTAACCCCACCGCTATCCTAAACCTACACACTTCTGAACAATATAAAACAGGTACAGGCAAATAAAAGTACTGTCACGGCGGATGGAGACGGTGATCGTTTTGCCTCGGAAGACTTGGAATATTAATACTTTTTGAATAAACTGTGACTAGATGTATCTGCCTGCTATATCCTGTGTTTTATATCAACAAATGCTTAGGTTTAGGGGTAGGGTTATGTGCTCATAAATGTGTAAATAGTGTAATGTAAATAAAATTGTGACTGTTTACATTGAAAAATCACACCCTGACATATATGCAATAATGGCAAAATTATTACCCAATATATAATTTAATCACAATGATAAAATTCCCAATGCTTTTCGAGTTTGCATATTAACGCCAAAGGTTTCTTATTTGAAGCAGTGGAGGACCCTGTGTGTCAAAAAGAGTTGGGGGTGAGAATGTGTTGCAACTTTGAGGGCAGATCAGTGCTGATGCTCCTCAAGCGTTCAGACCTTCAGTTACATTTCAAACCATTGCATTCACACTTTATTTGATAGATCATCTGAGTTGTGGATGTGAGGTTTATTTTTAGTGGTCGACCGATATTGTTTTTTTGACAGCCGATGCCGATATCTTGGAAAGCAGGATGGCCGATATAAAACCGATATAATTTGTTTTTAATTTTAATTAATATTTAAGACATTTGAAATCATTTGCCAATGGATTCAAAAATAAATGTGTAAAATAAACATACTTATACTTTAGATAACAAAGTATTTTTCACAAATAAATAAATATTTAATAAAAATATAATTAAAAAGGAAGTAAAAACAGGGTACTCCGTATTCTGGGAAGTTTGTGTGCATTGGGAATCATATTTTTCAAATAAAGCCAAGGTAACACTCATTTTGCATACAGCACACAGAGAAAATGACGTGAATATGACAGTGGGTAAATGCATAAAGCGCAGCATCATTTGAAATCACGAGTTTAAAGTTTAAAGCATTCAATTCACACAGACCGACCGTCACACAGGGAACACGCGATCATGCAGGATAAAAATGCACACTTCACAAGATCTCACAGCTGGATTCGACTAAGTTTGCAAGGTTTGTGAAATTAAATGTTCATTAGTCATTCAAAGATTTGTTTAAATTATATAAATGCGTATTTGCTTAATGCTGACGGCAAACGAGAAAGTATTATAACTTTCTCAAACACATCGGCCAAGCAGAAAAGCTTATATCGATGCCGATATTTGAAAAATGCCAAATATCGACCGATATATCGGTCGTAAAATGTATTTATTTTTACATTTTACAAACTTTATGTTTGAAAATCTCATGTTAAGTAGCTCATGATCATATCCAGTGAAATATTATTTCTATATTATTATAGTATTTATTAATATTTTGAATTAGCTGTTATATATTTGTTTTCAGTTTAATTTAAATTTAAGTGTAAATAATTTTGTTCTGTCCCTTTTTAATGTATATTTCTATTTAGCTTTAATTCATTTTTGTTTTAGTTTTAGTAGTTTTAGCATTTCAATTTCTACTTATTTTATGTTGCTGAGGCAACATTTCAAATTTTTATTTTAGTTTTTTAAATTTAAGTTTTTCATCGATTATTATATTATTTTACAGATTTATTTCAATTGAATGAAAACAATTTTTTATAGTTTTAGTTAATAACAGCAGCACTGGTCAATAAATCACGGTCATGTCCAATCACTCAATGTTCTTTAGTAAAGTATTATTTCCTATACTATTATAGTATTTATTTTGAATTAGCTTTTATTTTTATATTTTCAGTTCATTATAACATTTTCAATTTAACTTTAGTTTTAATTTAATTTTTTTATTTTATTTTCGGTTTAAGTAATTTTATTGTGTGCTTGTCATTTTATTTTTATTTATTTATTTTTTGTTATATTTTTATGATTTGTTGACCAGTGTTGTTATTGTTAAACTAAAACTATTAAAAATTATTATCGTTAATTGAAATAAAGTTAAAATAAAATAAAATATTACATGAAAAACTTAAATTAAAATACTTAAAATAAAATAAAAATAAATTAAAGCTAAATAGTATTACATTTTTGTAAAAGCACAACAAAATTAATCAAACTTACATTTAAATTAAACTGAAAATATAAAAATCTATTCTATTTAGCTTTATTATTTTATGTCAGTTTTAGTTTTAGTAATTTTAGTTTCTTAAGTTGAAGTTTTTCATCTAATGTTTTAATTTATTTCAGCTTTTTTTCAATTAAAAAATGTTTTTAGTTTCAGTTAAAATAACAACCCTGCTGAAGTGTTAGTACAGTATATTTTGCTGTGATGTTCTTGTGGTTGAATGAGCTAATGGATCAATATGCTGTGAGAGTCCAGACACAACACACACTCATCTGATACTCTCTCACACACACACACACACACACACACTCTCTCTCTCTCTCTCTCTCACACACACACACACACACA
>NW_015505766.1:1141000-1149560 GCF_001515645.1 Sinocyclocheilus grahami | reverse complement strand
CACACACACACACACTCTCACACACACTCTCTCACACACACACACACGCACACACACACACACACACACACATACATTAAATGCATGCAACTTTACTTTGCGCACACAATGAAAACAGATGCAAGACAAAGGCACACATGCAAACACACAAACACATGATTAAAGTCACACATGCCACAATTAGTCACATGGGGGTTAATTTTCTCATAAACAGAATTAGCGCCAGAGATTGCCATCTGCTGGAGATTTTAGGATTGAAAGCATGAGAAAGAATATTCATTCCAGCATGTGAGTCATGGTTTGGCTTGTCCTGGATAATATTTCATCTGCACATGTTCCTCAGGCTGTTCTGGGGACAGTTTAGTGAAGCAACCGCACAATCACAAGATCTTAAAACAGAAGTGATCGAACCTCAGCACTGATTGTGATGCTGTGCACTTAACCAGCAATATTTCTCTTTAATAGCAGTTTTTAAGGCATTCTACTTATTTTATTAGGATTAATCAAGTACCATAGTATTCCCATATGGCAAAAATATATGTTAAATAAATGCTAAATATATGTTGTAAACAGTGAAGCTGAATGAAATACATTTTTGAAATCGGAAATATATTTAGATTAAACTTTCATAAACAAAAATCTATTTCAAAATCAATTTGGGGGCAAGAAAACTAGATTTTGATTTTATAACATTTAATTTTTTACATAGGCCTCTTATGTATTGTAATGAAACGTGTGAATAATACATATTTTAATGCATTTAAAAAATATTTGACTTTTTAAAATATATTTTAAAATATACAGAAAATGTTTTGTATATTCGGAAATATATTTAAAAAATATGTTATATAATATATATATAATATCATGTAGATTTTAAATTACATAATTTTCTATGCCCTGTAGATATTAAAGCAGCATTTTCCAATAGGTTTGCACACATACAGTCTTTGGGAAAATGGTTACCGTTATTATTTTTTATTTTAGTAGCCTACGGGTTTCAGCAACCGACTCCGTTCGAAACAAGTAGGCGGGGCTTCTCGGTAGATCCGGTGTGGATCTGGACCGTGTGGCCAGCGAAAATAATACTATGGCGAAGGCTTGGCGCTCACGCAGCTTGGTAACCAACAAACTGTCATAAAAAAAGATCAAACTTAATTTAAAATTGTTTAAAAGCAATAAAACGTCTAATGCGCCACATACGTTAACGGCTGTTTAAATGCCTACTGGCCGAACGTCACATTGCGGCATTAATATTTATGAGCGTATCCTTCCAATGAAGTGGGCCGGGTCAAGCTGCGTCATTAATATTCATGAGCCAAGCCTTCAGGATTAACAACAGCTTCCAATCAGATAAGCCTGCGGGACGAACGTCACGTTCGGTCGTTAATATTCATAAGACAAGCTCTCGCTGTAGTAGGATCGATAAATTTGCTCCCGTTAACGGTCGATTCCGGTCCGCGTATATTTACGTGGACTTCACGGGATTACGTCACGTTGATGAATTCGACGAGGGCGCATCCGTCCGCGTATGATAAACAAATCTGCGCCAGTCACTTAAATGTGCGCAAGAATGACCGGTAACGGTTGGTTTAAAGACGCGGTAACGTTATATTAAAGAAAACACCGAAGTGGATCACATCAGGGTGTGTGTCGCTGAGCCCGCTGAGCCCATGGCGGGTCCCGCATTCACCGGAGCGCACGGGAGCTGGATCACATCCCGGTTACCGGAGGACGCGTCATCTTCTTCATCGTTATCATCGTCGTCGTCCGCAGAGAAACCGCGCAAACGGAGAGCCTTTAACCTGGTCAGACTGCGGCAGCACACCGCCCCCGGTAACAACAACACGCCGTTTGTGATCTCCGGTCACATCAAGCACATCTGCAGCAACTGCAGCCGCGGGAATGAGCTCCGGGACGGTGAGTGATGATAACGGGCCCGACCGGACCGGACCGGTGCTGGACAGTAAACAAGCCATCTTTTTGTTCTTGTTTATTTTGGCCTATTTCATTTTTAAATAGTTAACACTTGACATCACAGTGTACATGTTACTGGTAAAAAAAAATAAAAAAATAAATATATATATATAATTGTTTACTTTTTAAAAATACAACATTTCTATAAAATATCAATTAAAAAAAAATTTTTTTTTAACTTGCAATATTTCCAGTACTAGCAGAAAATTAATTAGCCATTCATGTGCTTTTATGGTTGCAATTAATATTAATGTTTTTTATTTAATTTCCATTTATTGCACTAGTCTGTTAACAAGCTACTGTAGATACTGTACTGTTGCCTTGGTGTCATATTTACTGTAAAAAATGTTAAAGTAAATTCCTGTTAAATCACCTGACCACATACAGTAAAAAAAATTATACGTTTACTGTAAAATACTGTGTGGGTTTTGGAAGTAAATAGTTATTATTTATGATATTCATTAATGCAATGCATGTACTTTTACAATAAAATAATATGTTGAGTCATGAAAATATGAGTCTGATTAATTTACAATGTTGCATCATATTAAATAAATATTAATTTTATATATAAAAACAATGCAAAATATAAATTATAATGTAAATAATTTAGCTAAGAAACACATTAAATAAGTTATATATAAATATATTCGATTTTTTATTTTAATTTATAATTAAATATTATTTATATACATACAGTTGACAAACAGTTTTTGTTTATTGCAATATTTATTTGTAGAATTTTTGCTCGGTAGTATTCTTGATTTTATTATATTATGTCATGAACCCTGGCATGTCAAGTGTGATCTAATATGTGGATACGTTTTGGTAAATTCACTTTTTATTGTTTTGTTGTCTTATATGCATGCATTCTGCATCCCAGGTGTTCGTTTTACCCGATGTAAACGTGAACCTTCAGCAGAAAAGCCCTTCTGTTTAGATCAGACAGATACAGTTACAGTCATTAAATTTAGCATTTTTTAAAAGATAACGTTTTCTGGCATTCGCTTAACTAATGTGTGTTTCTAAACACAATGTTGAATGACTTTGTGCGTTGATTTAAAGGAACAGTTCACCCAAAAATGAACATTTGCTGAAATCTACTCACCCTCAGAGCATCCCAGATTAGGATGAGTTTGTTTCTTCATCAGATTTGGAGAAATGTAGCATTGCATCACTTGCTCACTGCAAGTGAATGGGTGCCGTCAGAATGAGAGCTGATACAAACATCACAATCCACAGCACTCCAGTCCATCAGTTAACATCTGGAGAAGACAAAAGCTGAAACACATCCAGCATTAAGACGCTTTTAACTAAAATACGAGTCCATAATCCATAATAATAAAGAAAAGGTGCATCTGCTGTTGTCCCTCGCATCAAAATCCAGCCACATATGTGTTTAGAGCTGTTTAAACGCTGCTTGATCTGTGCAGATTTCTCTCCTGATTCAGACCAGAACACTTTTTCACTGGAGGAAGCGTTATTATGGATTATGGACGCTATGTATTTTAGTTAAAAACATCTTAATGCTGGATTAGTTTCAGCTTTTGTCTTCTCCAGATGTTCACTGATGGACGAGTGCTGTGGATTATTGTGATGTTTTTATCAGACTCTCATTCTGACGGCACCCATTAAAAAAAAAAAAATCAATAAATGCAGAAATGCATTTGTGTCCGAAATGTAATTCCTGCTGACTCGGATACAATACAGCACTTGGACTCACAGGGAACGTTTTTTCCACGCTTTACAGTCAGTACGGGACCGTATTAGTCGCTGTGTGGAATGAATGGTGGATTATTAGAGCGCAGATGTGATGTCAAATATATCTGAAGATTATTCTCCTGGGATTAGAAATGTACACTTTATACGTGTGACACTTGTCTCCCCCCTTCTGAATTTCCTTAATCTAAGAGAATGAATGTTAATTGATGTCTTTGCCCAGTTTTATTGAGTTACCAAATGGAAAAAGTAATAAAAAAAGGTCTGAAAACTTGTAATCTGAGTCAAAATGGAGAGAGAGATTCTGTTTTAGTTATTTCTCCTGAAGATTATTGAATTAGTTGCATTAGTTTTTCCAATCACGTGATCCTAAAGGTATTTGGTCTCCGCTGTGAGATTTATAATACTTGGTTTCTGCACTTTCAAAAGCATTTCAATAACTCAAGGTATTTACCGTTCGGTTTCACCTTGACTGGAAATCTTGAGAGTCTGATTTACTAGTTTGTTAAAGGAATAATTCACCCGGGAATGAAAGTTGTGTAGTTTCTCTTTCATTGTTGTTTTGGCGAACGTTTGAGGTCTGTTTTCATGCAGAGAAAGTGGATGTTGAGTTTTACTCTCAAAAAGCACAATAAAAGACATCTGCTACTCCTTAACCCTATAAAGCCATATTCTAAGGCTTCTAAATGATCAGCATGATCAAATCTCCTGCATGTCTTCTGTCTCTGATTGATCGTTTAGAGTGTTTTATCCAGTCAAAGCTCTTTTAGTGTAATTGTGCAAACGTCCAGCTTCAGCTCGAGCTTCTCGTGTGAAATCTTGACTGATTTTGATCAAGTAAGCGTCAGAATAACGTCAGTAATATCTCCAGATGAACACTTACTGGACTGAAGCAGCTCAGCTTTACTTGATTCTCCATCAATCATGTTTTAGAGTCTCAAATCTGATCCTCAGGATCTTTTGAGGAGCGTTTGTTTCCAGAAGCTTTACTTTCACTGTTCCTCAGCGGAGGAATGATCTTCACAAGCCTCCAGAACATCTCACATCTTCTGAGGAGCCTTTATTTCTTCAGCTCTCAGTCACTGCATTATATGTTTGGAGCATTTCAATCTCATCTGATTACTGGAGATATAGAGAGATGACTGATATTTATAGCATTTTATATAAGCATCTGCTGCAGTGTTATAAAGATCTCACTGATTTACATCAAAAGCAGCAGATTTTCATCATAGAAATATCAGCATCTGTAGCAAACTGCATGTTTTTCTCAGTTTGAGCCTCTGAATAAAACTGAGCTGTTTTATCTTCGTAATCTCACTATCTCAGTCTATATGAGCCTGGATCAAAACATAAAATGCATACGTAACTTTTTTTGTTTTAAATGTCTAAAGGGTCAATAAACTCTTCCATTTCCACTTCCAACGCTTCCATTGCAAACGTCCCGTGTGTGTTTTGGTGTGTTCAGCAGAGGGTGCCGAGCGTCTGGCGGCGATGCGCTCCGATTCGCTGGTTCCCGGGACGCACACGCCACCGATCCGCAGACGCAGCAAACTGGCCAGTCTGGGACGACTCTTCAAACCGTGGAAATGGAGAAAGAAAAAGAGCGACAAGTTCAAGCAGACGTCTGCAGGTAGGACACACGCAGACGCACTGTTTTCTAGGGCTGGGTTTTGACACAAATTTCACGATTCGATTCTCATTCACAAGCTTGCGATTCGATTACCGATTCGATTCAATATTGATTATTTTAGATATATATCAGGTACAATACATGCCAAATTTTCTCAAGGAAAAAAAAAATCTCAACTAATGCTGTAAAATATACATAAGAGTCAGCTGGTACTACATTACTATAATATTGAAGGTTAAAATTAATGAAGTTTTTACAATACTAAAGTTACAGTTACATATTAATATTTCTACTTCAATTTGTTTTTTTGTTTTTTTTAACATTGGCTGTCAATAAAACTTGATGGATTTATTCAAACATAAATTAAACATTGAAGAACAGTAAAAAATTATGATGAATATGTTATATGGTGCATATATTAAGCAAAATGCCCCTCTCTACAGTTTATTTTTCTATCTGACTAATGAGTTTATGGTCACCTAATATGTTTTGTTTCTGATGTAAATGTGACGTTACGTGACATTGTTTACAAGCCGTTGTATTGACGTCTTTGCGCGGCTGAAACACTGATTGAGCGATTACATGAGACAGGATACGGATTGTAAAGTTGTTCTCTTTCTTTTAATTTGCCTTCAGATGTTTAGTCATGTTTATTTTGTGCTGAAACTGGTATCAATGTGGAGGAGATGATCAGTTCACGTCTGTTGAACTGAGGCGCTACAGCGATCTGTCACTCCACATTAAACAATGCCAAAATGGCATTTATTGTCTGAATACTGCAATACAATGGACATAATTTAAAATCCGAGACTTTGTTTCATATTAAAAGTACCAAAGCACAATGCTTATTGCGATTTATTGGATGGGAAGTAGCCTACCCTTCAATGTTCCGTTCATTAACTGTGAACAGGCTAGACTAATCAATTCTTGGGATTCATTCCGTAAAAATGAGAATCGATTAATATCGAGATATCGATATTTTTTACCCAGCCCTACTGTTTTCATTTATAAGCGTGTCGTTGATGATTGGCAGTGCTGGAGAGGAAGATGTCGACGCGTCAGAGCAGAGAAGAGCTCATCAAGAGAGGCGTGCTGAAGGAAGTGTATGAGAAAGGTAAGAAAAGAGATTCTGGACGTCATCCGTTCAAGCAGACAGGACCTGAATGTGCTTTATTGGAAACGTCTCGATCTGTGTGTCAGTAGAGGAGGTCAGCGTTGACGTGTGTGTGAGTGACCTGGACAGACAGACGAGAATCAGTCCAGTATCAGAATCTGCAGACGCCAGTGTCACAGTGACAGGTGCGTTACTGTCCACATCTCAAATTCTACACAGTTGGGCTCGTATCGTCACCAAAAACAGCCATAGTCTCTAATGATCATTTTTCACCCTTTACAGAAGGCTAATTCTGTTACTGTACCTTTAAGACATTTCACACTGATGTTTATCGGGAACAGATCGAAAGCTAAATAGGTGTAGATATGCAAATGAGGGCAGGTATATGTTAATAAGGTTCTGGTGGTGATGATTTCTGAACAAGTCGTTTTTGCTGTTCAGTTTCAGTAAATGTTCTAGATGAACTTTGTGAGTTATGAGAGTTGAAGTGTCTCCCAGACAACAAACTCTTTTTTTATAAGTTTATTATAAATTATTTTAATTGATATAATTTTTTATATAATTTTATATATTATTAATTATTTTATACATTCATATATATATATATATATATGTATATGTGTGTGTGTGTGTGTGTGTGTGTGTGTATATATATATATTTTTTTTTATTCAAATCTTTATTTGGGAAAGAAATTAATATTTTTATTCAGGATGCATTAAATTGATCAAAAGTGACCGTAAAAATATTTATAATGTTACAAAAGATCCGGAAAAAACGTTTCCACAAAAATATTGTGCAGCACAACTGTTTTCAACATTGATAATAATCAGAAATGTTTCTTGAGCAGCAGATCAGCATATTAGAATGATTTCTGAAGGATCATGTGACACTGAAGACTGGAGTAATGATGCTGAAAATTTAGATAAATTACATTTAAAAATATATTCACATAGAAAACAGAAATATTTCACAATTTTTACTGCATTTTTAATCCAATAAATGCAGCCTTGGTGAGCAGAAGAGATTTCTTTCAAAACCATAAAAAAATTTGACCAGTAGTATAAAAAAAAACACACACATATATATATATATATATATATATATATATATATATACACTAAAATTACAGTAAAAACAGTAAAATTGTGAAATATTATTACAGTTTAAAATGTTTTCTATGTGAATACATGTTAAAATGTAATTTATTCCTGTAATCAAAGCTGAATTTTCAGCATCATTACTAGAGCCCGACCGATATATCATTTTGCCGATTTTGTCGGCCGATATGAGTCTGTCACAGATATGTCGGTATCGGCGAATATGCCACCCATATGAAATTTTTTTTACAGAACATAAAATGCAGATAAAATGCTTGTAAATGGTGTAATTATGTAGTTTGTCCAGCAGGGCGCGCTCCATTGTTTGCTACTGGCGATCTGGATGAAATTCTTTAAAGCTTAAGTGTATGGAATACCATTGAAACTTTGAACGGCCATATCTCTGTAACGGGCACGGCAGATCCGCACCAAATTCGGGGGATCCCTTCAGCTCGAGGAACCCTCTCGAACGGTGAATCGAGTGTATGTCTCGAGGCCCCCTTTCGAAATGAGACCACCCTCGCGTCGATAGCCCCCGGGGTCCGGGAGTTACGGGCGGTTCAATTCGCATTTGGTGGAGATATGCCGCCGCGTTCGCGAGATAGTGACACCAGCCAACACTTTCACTTCAGTAAGGAGGTCTCTTGTTCAGGCAGCAGCATTCAAGCGTTGTCTTATTTGACTGTAAGTGCCCTGCGAAGTAGACTTCACATGATATTCTGCCATGATTCCAGTTCCAAGGGAATGTACACATTACATTCAAGGGCAATTACAATAAAGTGCGCGAGATGTTATTTTAAATAGTATTTATTTACAGAGGTATATTATTTCACACTTCTCTAGTAAGTTTCGTTTGTGTGTGAAGACAGTAGTGCAAATGTGTAAATGAATGTTCCGAAGTGAAATAAACTCCCAACGGAATAAAGTTGAATGGAATTTAAATAAAGTTGAATAAAATTCAACTTTACTGTTCAGTGCACTGATGTCAGACTCATTTTGGATAATAAAGTTTATTGTTAAAT
>NW_015505766.1:1108283-1139614 GCF_001515645.1 Sinocyclocheilus grahami | reverse complement strand
CAACACTTTCACTTCAGTAAGGAGGTCTCTTGTTCAGGCAGCAGCATTCAAGCGTTGTCTTATTTGACTGTAAGTGCCCTGCGAAGTAGACTTCACATGATATTCTGCCATGATTCCAGTTCCAAGGGAATGTACACATTACATTCAAGGGCAATTACAATAAAGTGCGCGAGATGTTATTTTAAATAGTATTTATTTACAGAGGTATATTATTTCACACTTCTCTAGTAAGTTTCGTTTGTGTGTGAAGACAGTAGTGCAAATGTGTAAATGAATGTTCCGAAGTGAAATAAACTCCCAACGGAATAAAGTTGAATGGAATTTAAATAAAGTTGAATAAAATTCAACTTTACTGTTCAGTGCACTGATGTCAGACTCATTTTGGATAATAAAGTTTATTGTTAAATTGTTAAATGCCCTGCCTCCATCACATATCTTTGTCACATCATTATAAGTGTTTGATCACCACATTTGAGTGAGTGTTTATGTATACAGTATATATTGTTTATGTATATACTGTATTATATATATAGTACAAGTCAAAAGTTTGGACACACCAATGGGAAAGTGTCTAAACTTGTGACTGGTACTGTACTATAATATACACAAAGAATATCGGCCGATATATCAATATCGGGTTTTTAACTCCCTAATATCGGTATCGTATCGGCCCCCAAAAAACCCATATCGGTCAGGCTCTAATCATTACTCCAGTCTTCAGTGTCACACGATCCTTCAGAAATCATTCTAATATGCTGATTTGCTGCTCAGTCATTGGTAATAATAATAGTTCTTATTATAAAAATAGTTTCCACAATTTGTGCATGTATCAGAGTATGTGAGCGGAGTGGAGTGGAGTGG
Organism: Sinocyclocheilus grahami; assembly: GCF_001515645.1. Lineage (NCBI taxonomy): Eukaryota > Metazoa > Chordata > Actinopteri > Cypriniformes > Cyprinidae > Sinocyclocheilus > Sinocyclocheilus grahami. The sequence continues at coordinate 1,138,753 of NW_015505766.1, read as the reverse complement.
ATTTTTTGAAAGTCGTGGTTTTCAGTCGCTTCACTACCGTTCCATCATGAGCACAATTAATGCCAACAGCCCATAATAGATCTGCATTTGATCAAGAATTCACGCATTACACATCATTGACAGATATGTGGATCACTCAAATCAGAAAGAAGGTGAAGGTTATATAGATGGTGATACACGAGTGTGGGAGGTGATATCTCAGGCATGTTTGTTTGTAGCATGTGGATACTCAATGCTGATTGGGTGAATTCATGTTTTAAACCGTTTGCTGTTCAGGTAGTTAATCTCCGCTCTAAACTAATGTGCTGCCTGCTACAACACGCAAGCTCGCGCATAACGTACAGATCACGCACACATAGAAACAGTCAGGAGTGCAGAAAATTGTCAACGCTGTCCTGTGATTCATCAGCTTAAAAACGGAAAAGTTACAGCATATTCTTTCTGTTTCTGAAGTAACTACAACCCACTTCGCCATAGTAGAGAGACGCTGCACAGACAAGTGAGTCAAACAGTCATTTAACACAGACTTGGGCTAACAACTGTAGTGTTCCAATAAATCACGTTAAATATATTCTTCTAGTATTGTGTATTTATTTTTCGTTTGATAGAAGTTCTGAGTAGAAGTTTGTGATATTTCAAAACATACTGAAATACTTTAGCCGCAAATTTCGTCATGGAGCGCAGGCGGTTTATTGAATGCTTGGAGTGCAGAGGAGAAATTGTTGCCGCTCCACTCCGCCACATACTCTGCTGTGTGTATATATATATATATATATATATATACACACAAGTATATTTATAAATATTTTAATTACTAAAATAATATTATATATGATATTTTGGACCGTCTGAAATCTGAAATGATGTGCTGTTCTCTCTTCTGTGCTCCAGTGTCTGGTGAAACTGTGGCGTGTCTCTCGGATTTCGTCCCAAAGCCATCTCAAGCCCCGCCCTCTGTGAAGCCCGTGCTGTTGCCTAGCGACAGCGCTGACATCACTCACGTGAGGCCGTCGTCGCTGAAACAGCCTCCTGCCTTACCGCCGAAGCCATACAGCAGGATACCCAACCATCTCACAGGTGACGCCTGCGCCGCTCCTCCAACTCTCACCGAAACCTTTGCGCAGAACTAAACTCTGTCTCTTCTTCTCTTCAGAGATGCTGGCTCGACTGTCGCCGCCCCTTCCTCCAAAGAAAGTGATGATATGTGAGCCGGTGCCCTCGTTTCCCCTCAAATGCCTGCCGTCCCAGGGCTCGCACGCACACACACACACGCTCACACACATGCACCCGCAGCAGTATGCCACGTTGCCACTGTCACTGCACCCGCCCAGCCGCATCATAGAGGAGCTCAATAAAACCCTGGCGCTCACCATGCAGAGACTCGAGAGGTGAGCACACACACACACAGTCAGGGACTCTCCATAGGCGTAATGGTTTTTATACTGTACAAACTGTATTTTATATAGCCCTACACCTAAACCTACCCCTCACAGACAACTACTGGCAATTTTTGAATTTCATAAAACACAGTTTTGTATGTTTTTTAAGCCTTTTGTTTTACGGGGACACAGGAAGTGTCCTATAAACCATGTTTACGGATGTCATTATAGACATTTGTGTCCTCATAAACCATATATACCAGTACACACACACTCACACTCACTCTAACACACACACAGACACACACACATGCACACACGCACGCACACACGCACACACACATGCACTCGCGCACACACACTCACAAACTCACACACACACACACACACACACTCACAAACACACGCACACTCATGCACGTATACGCACACACACACAAACACAGAGTATTTCATTTTAGTATCATCGATATACTATTATATTATTTTGTTAATATTATGAATTAGATATTATTTTTAAATTTTCATGTAAATTTTAGTAAATGTTTTAGTAATTTTGTTGTTTTTGTCATTATGTATTTATTTATTTATTTTATATATATTTTTTTTTTACATTTCTATATAGTACTTATTTTAAATAAAATGTTAATATTGAAAAACTATTGCAACATTTCTCATTTTCATTTAGCTTAATTTGAACCCCTAAAATTACTAATTGGAAATAAAATAAAAACTAACACTAAAACTGCAAAGAAAATAACGGAAACCTAAATAGTACTATTTAAAAAATTACAAAAGCACATAAAATGATTACAATTTTAACTAAAATTAAAATGATAATAGCTAATTCAAAATATATATAAAACTATAATAGTATAAAGATAAGTAATACTAAAAGAACAGTGTGTGTGTGTATGTGTAGCTCTGTACTGCAGGCGGTGCCATCTGTCCTGATGGAGACGGAAGAGGAGAAGGAGAACAGAGATTCAATGCACCAAACTCCTGCCAACACACACACACTCATCACACACACCTTCAGCATGCACGAGGAAGAGGACGAGGAAGAGGAGGATGATGACGACTCGCTGTTTACAAGTAAGATATCTGGCGGGAAATACAGCATGTGATGTGTGTGTGTGTGTGTGTGTGTGTGGTTACGTGAACTCGTACTGTGTGTGTGTGTGTGTGCGCAGGTACACTCGCTTTAAGAGTCTTACGGAAAGATTCGCTGGCGATCAAACTGAGCAATCGCCCGTCGAAGAGAGAACTGGAAGATAAAAACATCCTACCCATGATGACCGACCAGGAGCGGCTGGAATCCAGACAGCAGATTGGCACCAAACTCACCCGGTGAGGAAACACACACTCACACTCACACACTCACGCACACACACACACACACACACACACACACACACTCACACACTCACGCACACACACACTCTCACTCACACTCACGCACACACACACACACACACACACACACACACACACACTTTAACTCGATGTACTAAAATAATTACAACTAAAACTGGAAAAAAGTAATAAAAACTATATAGACATTTAAAAAACAAAATTGGTCAATTATTGCATTCAGTTGAATGTGTTAATGTATATTGAGGCCTGATGATAAAGTCTACAGTGTTTGCACAATGATTTGATTCTGATTCTTTATTAAATGTTTCAGTGAAATATGAATGCATTAGACATGTTTTTTTTTTGTAATTAATTGTTAGATTCCATAATCAATGCATTAATTTATATTGGTTGGAAGAACATTAAAAAATATATTTTATATATAGTCGCATTAATAACTGTTTTTAATGTTAGCGTTATTTACCCAGTGACATTACCATTTCAGTTCATTATTAACTGCGCTATAAATTGCATGTTTTATATTTTAATATCTTTAGATAATATATATTTTATCGTTATTTCTAATATTTTTTATAATTTGCCTTCATTTCTGTAAAACATAAGGTGTTACAGAAACAGAACATACCTGATTTTAATATGCACACAGAGTTATTTTAAAGCAATAAACTGCTTTATTATCAGATGGGGATGTCTTAATGCTTTTCCATCTGTTTCCAGTCGTCTGAGCCAGAGGCCGTCAGCAGAAGAGCTGGAGCAGAGGAACATCCTCAAACGTACGTCTCACACACTGCAGCATGAGTGTCATGAGGAAAGCGTCATGTGTAGTGGTCGACCGATATATCGCCAAGGCCGATATGGAATTTTTCAAATATCGGCATCGGCCGATACATTTTTCTGTTTTGCCGATGCGTTCGATGCGGGACTTTTATCTTGACGGCGCTGAGAGCGGCAGCGCCTGAGCACACACCGCTCACATTCTCCCTCTTGTTCGCCGTCGTTGTTAACAGTTCTGTCTAATATGGATAGAAGTCTGTCTAATAATCCGATAGAGCTGTTAAACAAAGGAATTAAAATGTATACAAAAAGTATTATAACGATTGCTTTTATATTATTGGTAATAGAAAGGCAAACATTATAATACTTTCTCGTTTGCTGTCAGCATTCAGCAAATACGCATTTACATCTTTTAAAATCTTTGAATGACTAATGAAATTTAAATTTCACAAATCTTGCAAACTTAGTCAAATCCAGGTGTGAGATCTTGTGAAGTGTGCATGTGACCTGCATGATCGCGTGTTCTCTGCGTGACGGTCGGGCCGTGCGAATTGAATGCTTTAAACATTAAATTTGTGATTTCAAATTATGCTGCGCTTTATGCATTTACCCACTGTCATATTCATGTCATTTTCACTGTGTGCTGTTTGTAAAATGAGTGTTACCTTGGCTTTATTCGAATAAAATATGATTCCCAATGCACACAAACTTCCCAGAATACTGAGTGCTCTGTTGGTTACAGTTTACTTCCTTTTTAATTATATTTTTTATTAAATATTTATTTATTTGTGGAAAATTATTTGTCATCTAAAGTATAAGTATGTTTATTTTACAAATGTATTTTTAATCCATTTTCAAATGATTTCAAATTTCTTAAATATCAATTAAAATAAATACAATTATATCGGCCATCGGCCACCCTGCTTTCCAAGATATCGGCATCGGCTGTCAAAAAAAACAATATCGGTCGACCACTAGTCATGTGTGAGTCGATGTGTTTCAGTGTCTGATTCTCTCTCGTTCAGCACGGAACGAGCAGGAGGAGCTGGAGGAGAAGCGCGAGCTGAAGAAACGGCTCTCCAGGAAGGTGAGAGCCAGAGATCTGCCCCAAACTGTTCCTATAGCAACCAACTCTTCTGGGCACGGCACGGCACACATTCAATCGGAGTTACGCAACATCTTCAGGAGTGTGTTTCTCTGTGTGTGTGTGTTCAGTTGAGTCAGAGGCCCACCGTGGAGGAGCTCAGAGAGGCCAAGATTCTCATCCGCTTCAGTGATTACGTGGAGGTGGCAGAAGCTCAGGACTACGACCGGCGCGCAGACAAACCCTGGACCAGACTCACTGCTGCGGATAAGGTTCATCTCCATCACCCTGAGCTTCTCTGACCAAATAAAAGCGGGATTGTTTCACTTTAGAAAATTAAGGGATAAATGTTATATTGTTAGTAGTAGAATTTCACATAAAATAAACACTATGTATTATTTATATATATATATATATATATGTGACCCTGTCTTTGGAATCCAGGCTTAAGTCTTAAAATCTAATTATGAGATAACAAGAATCAAAGTTTGATTTTTTTCACTATGATTACAATCTTTGACATGGACTTACTCAGTCAATATTAAAGATATAAAGGTTATATTTTCATATATATATATATATATATATATACACACACACACACGGGAAAGAAATTGCTCATAAATTGATCAATTTCTCACATAATTAGAAAGAAATGTCCACACATTGAATTCAACTAAAATTGAAATGAAAAAAGTACTGAAATATAACTGAAATAGTATTTTCTTGTAAAACATACTACAGTAATCTTTTTTTATTCACAACGTGTGTATATATATATATATATATATAGTGCTACAATTTTACACTTAAAATTTTATATATACTTTATTCCTATTCTAATTTTTTAATGCTCATTTTTTATTCTACAGTATAATAATATTATTAAAGTAGTAATATTTTTTATTACTCATTTTGTGGAATTGTTTTGTTTAATAATAAAAATCATAACAATAATTACTATTATATTACCGCAATGTGATTTTTATTAATTTTTTTACAAATTTTGCAGTCCTTCAAAATAAGCACAAAAAATAAAAATGACAAACGCAATTTTTATATGGTAAAAAGTTTTTTCTTCTAAACCTTTCAGCCCTAGACAAACACATTATAAAAATGCTTCTAGTTTAAGGATGAGGTGTTCTTACTAGAAAACAAGAGCAGGATTGTAGATTCTAGTAGAAAATCAGATCAGTTTAGACATGGACCGGCTGCTCAGATGATCTGTTTCTGAGCGCTGCACGGCTGATTTTCATGGGTTTTGAGTTTGGTGTGATTTTTTGTCTCTCTCAGGCTGCCATACGCAAAGAACTCAACGAGTTCAAAAGCACAGAGATGGAGGTGCACGAGTCCAGTCGACATCTAACCAGGTGAGCAAACACACAAACACATCAGTGTCTGACACGAGTCTGCCGTTAGAACAAGGCTTTTGTCCCCCAAATAATGAAGTCGATATTATTAGCCGATTCCTAATACTGATAATACAGGCATTATTCACTTCAGAAGAAATTGAGTAACTTTATTTTGTTTTTATGCTTTTTTTTTTTTTTTTTTTTTTTTTTTTTTTTTTTTTAACACCCTTTTTGTCCAGCCAATTTTTTTTTTTTGCAAATATGCACATTTTAATTCAATACAAATATATATAAATAAGCTACTATTATTTTAATTTCTGTATGTATGTGTTTTTAACGTTCTAAAGAACACCTTGTATTTTCATGTATTTTTTATCTTATCTATAATCATTTATATATTTGTATGTATATATATATATATAAACTAATTTTTTATTTTTAACACTACAATATTATTATTAATGCAGTAATATTTCTTATTTTGTTTATATTTTATATTCATGTTTTTATATTTATTTTTATTGATTTCTATATACAATTTATTCTTTAAATTAATACATTTATTCAGCAAGGATGCATTTGCAATATTATAAATGTCTTTGCTCTTTCAAATAAATGCAGTTCTTTTCAACTTTTTATTCATCAAAGAGTCCTGAAAAATCAAATGTATGATGGTTTTCACAAAAATATTGTCCAGCACAGCTGTTTTCAACATTGATAATAATCAGAAATGTTTGTTGAGCAGCAAATCAGCATATTATCATGATTTCTGAAGATCATGTGACACTGAAGACTGGAGGAATGATGCTGAAAATACAGCTGCACATCACAGAAATGTATTACATTTTAACAGATATTCACATAGAAAACAGCTATTTTAAATTGTAATAATATTTCACAATTTTTACATTTTTTTTTAATCAAATAAATGCAGCCTTGATGAACATGCTTTCAAAAAAAAACAAAAACCTAAACTTCTAAACAGTAGCATATATTTAGCATAAAGACATTTTCTTTACATATATATTTTTTAAATATATTTAAAAAGAATATGTAAATAAAATATTTAATATTTTACAAATATTTCAAATATTTTATAAATATTTAAAGCTGCAGTCTGTAACTTTTTTTTTGGTTAAAAATGATCCAAAATCAATATTTGAGCAAGTACATAACCAGCCAGTGTTCAAAACTATCACCTTACTTTAGCCCGATTCACAACGGTTAGCTTATAATAATGTTTTCTAGTTTGAGTGGTACGGGTAGGTTTTCGTGGGAAATTCGAGCATGGCACTGCGTCATTACGTCACGTCTGTAAACAGAAAGAAGTTGTCTACTAGGCTACTAGGCTATCGCATGTGAGGATCCTGCAGGCGGCCGATCGTTTATAGCCTTTTCTCACAGCAGCTGGAATAATTAAATGTATCATTTTGATGGCGGATTGTAATCCAGAAAGGATTATGTGTTTATGAAACACATGTGAATGAAATTAAATTATATTCCAGTTTTAAATGTGCTTCTGATTACAGATAGCCTGGGATTACAAAGATTTGTATTTTAAAGAAAACCAGTTCGAAGGGAGCATACTTTGCTTTTTGGGTTAAAATAATTTCTTAATATGAAATTCAAAGAGTATGACAATTAGAGATTAGACTGTATAGAAATTTAAATCTACTCACACACTATAATCATAGTCACGTAATGCTGATGTCGTTAACATTAATAATCTGAGAATAAAGTATAACAATAATAATAATTTGCACGGTTTGATGTGATATTAGCTAAATTAGATTAAATCAACATTGGTAGCGCAGTTGGTCAGAACAAACGTGGAAGACTTATTTCTTACTTGTTCAGATGACAATATCCGGTAAAAATGCTTATTTGGGTCATATATTCCAAGACGTAGGCTAGAATCTGTGATTACTAAGTATAGGATCCACACCGGTGCTGTGACTGACTGCCGCACATACTCCTCAAAACATTAGATTCATCCGCGCAGAAGCCGTGCCGCCGCACAACCCACGCAAGGAAGATAATTACGCACACAGCTGCAATTCCAGGTTTTCAAACAGAGATGGCGACAAAGAGGCAAAACTTACGGACTGCAGCTTTAAATATTTTATAAACATTTAAAGGGGTCATATGATGCTGCTAAAAAGTATGTTATTTGGTGTATTTGGTGTAATGAAATGTGTTTATGCGGTTTAAGGTTCAAAAAACACATTATTTTCCACATACTGTACATTATTGTTTCTCCTCTATGCCCCGCCTTTCTGAAACGCGTCGATTTTTACAAAGCTCATCGATCTGAAAAGCGAGGTGTGCTGTGATTGGCCAGCTATCCAGTGCGTTGTGATTGGCCGAATACCTCAAGCGTGTGACGGAAATGTTACGCCCCTCACCATACTGTGATGCCCTGTCCGGCCGGAGCGACGAGACAAAAACATTAAAACCCATTATAAACGAGGCATTTGTTGCATCCAGTGGGGACATAATTATGGATTATAATGACTTATACTGTCTTTTTACGCATTGCATTGCATCGCGCCGCGTAAACATAAAACCATGTCTGCATTTGTGATCGGAGAAATGACAAACAACAAGCGCTACTCTACACTGCCCAAAAAACTCGCTTTAAATATATAAAATATAAAAACTCTTTAAATATAAAAGACGTACTTACAGTCTGTGAGTCAGAACAGCCGGCATTGTAGTCTACTCTCCCAGGATCAGGAAACAGTCCTCCATAAAATGCGCTGCACACATCTGAATATTTGGGTTGAAGTGTTCTGGAACAGTGTTGTAAATACAACTTAACCACTGATTTCTAGTCGTGTCCTCTTTTGGAAGACCAAACAAAGTAGTTTTACTTTTACAACGAAACAGCGTCACACACCGCGGCCTACAGTGAGCCGAGGCGGCGGATTCGATGAAGGAGCGTCCGGAGGGCTTGGGGCAACCACATGTGACGACCCCGGGCTGGACTCCGCTTCGTCCACGGTGAAAGCCGATCCGGTGATCCTCAGCGCAAAGTTGATGTATTTCCTCAGCAACCAGCACGGATCAGCTCCAGGCATGATGAAGCGGATATCGTCCTCTTTTGGAAGACCAAACAAAGTAGTTTAGCTTTCACAATGAAGCACACAGCGTCTTCACGACATGGCGGCGGCAGCAACAATACTACAGCGAGAATAAAAGTTACGCCTTCTTTCTTTGCGTGAACATTTGGGCGGCGTTATGCAAATCTTCCCACATAGTGATGTAGACATGTGGGAGCGTGTTAGAACGAGGCGTTTTAGGTAGGTGTGGTTGACTCTTAACTTTTATAAAGAATATCTCTTTGGATTTGAGACTTTAGTCTTTGCAACTTTACAGATCTTCTTTATCCACCAAGAGTTTGTAACACTCCAAAGAGAAAGGAAAAATTGAAATCGCATCATATGACCCCTTTAAAATTGTACAAAAATCGCATCACAAAAGACAATCATATTTGTAAACACTAGATTAGTACTTCTAGATTACCAAATGTAAATATGGCTTCACTCTTGGCACTCTGATCAAAAAACAATGATTTAAAATTCTGTTAAAAATGCAGCTCTTTTCAGTTCTGTCAGATTGAATTAAATGGTCAAGCACATTGCATTGTGGGATGGGCATCATGCATGCTATATTGTCATTCTGAAGCGGTCTTGCATTCTCGGCAGGTTTCATCGGCCGTAGTGCGGCTACAGTCCATCAGTGAACTCTGTCTCTCGTTTGGAGCCGTTCTTCTTTAATGGACACTGAACAGACTCTCTGCTGCTCGTTTTGATCAGGAATCGCACGCAGGAACGCTGGACTCTCGACAGCCCAGTGGACACGGACGAGCTGACGATCTGTCTGTGTGCGGATATTTCTGTATATTTTGACAAAAACTGAGATATTACGTGCTCTTCGCCATGAAATTCTCTTTTTGTTTTTTTTCCCCCAGGCGATGGTTTTTAATGCAGCAGACGATGTAGTTGATTTTCTACTTGTAACCGAGAAATTATTCCAGTCCTTTTAGTTTTCAAAAATGGAAAAGACTTTTCCAATGAGTGCAAACCACATTATTACACACTAAATATAACCGTCTTTAAAGGAACAGTTTGTCCAAAAATGAACATTTGCTGAAATCTACTCACCCTCAGAGCATCCAAGATGCAGATCAGATTGTTTCTTCATCAGATTTGGAGAAATGTAGCGTTGCATCACTTGTTCACTGCAAGTGAATGGGTGCCGTCAGAATGAGAGTCTGATAAAAACATCACAATAATCCACAAGTAATCCACAGCACTCCAGTCCATCAGTGAACATCTGGAGAAGACAAAAGCTGAAACAAATCCATCATTAAGACGTGTATATGAGTCCATAATCCATAATAACGCTTCCTCCAGTGAAAAAGTGTTCTGGTGTGAATCAGGAGAGAAATCTGCACAGATCAAGCAGCGTTTAAACAGCTCTAAACTAATATTGGATGGACTTTCTCACTGGTGGAATTGTTATTATGAACTCATATTTTAGTTAAAAACGTCTTAATGCTGGATTGTTTCAGTTTTTGTCTTCTCCAGATGTTCACTGATGGACGAGTGCTGTGGATTGTGATGTTTTTATCAGACTCTCATTCTGACGGCACCCATTCACTTGCAGTGAACAAGTGATGCAATGCTACATTTCTCCAAATCTGATGAAGAAACAAACTCATCTACAACTCGGATGCTCTGAGGGAGAGTAAATGTTCAGAACTATTCCTTTAACTCCATATTTCCTGCTTAATTTGAATTTATATGCATCTGCCAGACACTTTTATCCATTGCATTTAAATATTTATTTTTACCAGTTCATTCATTCCCTGGGAATCAAACCCATGATGTTGGCATTCTTAATGCTGTTTCAAGTCGTAAAGCCCAAGAACATCTTTAACCAATAACAAAAAAGCAACGTTTGCCACGCCCACACTGCTGACCAATCACAGAGCAATAATGTGTTATAGCGTGATTGTTTGTTCATGAGTCCTGTTGAGTGTTTTCAAACCAGGTTCTTGTTCCTCCTCCGTCTCGTTATGCGCTCACTGGTGCTCGGCCGGTCATGTGATCAAGTGTTGGGCGACCCTTTAAACTCCGCCCACTTTACAGGGCGTCACGTTGCCAAAATAAAACCAAAACAGTCAAGGGAATCACAATCATCAGTGTTACATTCATTTTGTTTTTGTATTTTATTCACAGTGATCATACAGAAATAGTAACAGTAACATTTACAGTAAGGTCTCATTTGTTAACATTAATGTATGAACTAATGTGTAATATTTGTTACAACATTTGATAATAATACAGTTGTTCGTGTTCACAGTGCTTTATTTAATGTGAACAAATACAATGTTTAATTTTACAAATGTATTAGTAAATCTTGAAATTAACATTAAGTGTACAATCAGGAATTATTTAATAATTTTATTATTATTATTATTACATGAATTATTGTTTTTTTTTAATTGAGGTAAAAGGGATTATTTTATTTGAATAATTATATGAACTAATGTAAATGAACGCAACTTTTAATTTAAAAATGTCTATTGTTAATTTTTCTATTGTCTGTAGAATCTGACAATAGAAAGTGCAAAGAATTATTACAGGAAATTACTTATTTTATTTTAATAATAATAGTAGTAATATTAACAATGTTAGCAAATACGACTTTTCAAAATGTACGAAAATTATTCAAATTAAATCAAACGAAAACGAATAAATGCTGTAGAATTGTTAGTTCATGTGAACTATAATTAGGTTCTATTTGGTAACTTTAGTTAATTAGGTTAGTTAAAACATGAACTAGCAATTCTACAGCATTTATTAGTCTTAGTTTATGTTGATTTCACAATTTGCTAGTAAAAAAAAGTTGTATTACAAGAAATTATTTAATTTATTTTAATATTACTACATGAACCGTTTTTTAAATTATGAATAACAAGGAATTACTTTAGATAATGTAATAAAATTTAAAGAAAAATAATTCCTTGCAATGCAATTACAATGTAAATTTTAAGATTTACTAATACTTTAAATTTTTTTATATTATTATATATATTATTTATACATATTTTTACCGGACTTTGATACTGAACACATTGGCAGGGCATTAAAGGAAAAGTTCACCCCAAAAAAAAAAATTATATGTATTTTTGACTTATTTATTCACCCTCATTTGTTCCAAACCTACATCTTATTTTATTTATTTTCTGTGGGTTATTAAAGGGATTTTAGAGACTTTTAAGCACTTTTCCAGATCATACGAATCATGTGAATTCATACAGGTTTGGAACTGTATTTTTGGCTCGTCTCACAGAAGAGCAGACGTCGTCATGTTTTGAATGATTGATGTGTTTCTCTCTTCCGCTGCTGCTATTGGCTCAGAGAGCGGGAGGCATGTCGTGAACCGTACTGTCACTCCTGAATGATGTATGCAGATTCTCGTGTAAACCAACCTAATAAAAGACACACAGCTGACGGTGCTGTCGTCCACATCTGAGTGCTTCGAGTCTCAGTCACACATGAAACTCAGAAGTGAGTTATACAGAGTGCATGTACAGTGTTTGTGCCACAGATCGATGGCTTTAGTGACGCTGGCGTCTGTGTTCTCCTGCAGCAGCTGTACAGAGAGAGAGGAAGAGATCAGAAGCGCTTTAGCAACATTTATATGTAGGTGCACAAAAACATGAAATAAAATTTTAAAAAGGGTAAATTACAGAGACAACAGAAAAGGGAATTTTCTGGGTTTAATTTATTCATATTCTATTCAACATCATTTGTGGCGAAATGTTATTTAATATTATTAATAAAATAAAATACAAAAATAATAAAATTAATTGCTACTCAATTTAAAAAAAACAGTATAATAATAATAATGAAAATTATATTTAATATAATAAAATAAAATTATTTTTCCTCATTAAAACTGGTAGTTCATATAATAATAAATGAAATAATATTATTTAATACATGAAATAAAAAATAAAATAATACAATTATTCCTCAATTAAAAAACCGCAGTTCAAATTAAATAAATGTAATGTAATATTTTAATAAAAATAATAAAGTAATTCCTTGTTCCTCAATTAAAACAGGTAATCTATATAATATTAATAATGTTACTTCATTGAATAAATCAAATTAAAATATGTGCTGTCCCTCAATTAAACAAACTGTAGTTCATATAATAGTAATAGTAATCAAATAAATAAAATAATGTTATTTTATATAATTAATGTAATATAATAATATAATATCAATAATAATAATCAACTAAATTATAAAATAATTAGTGAAAGTCTATGGGATGAGAGTACTGGAGGAATTAAAAGTTAATAATGTTACTTCATTGAATAAATCAAATTAAAATATGTGCTGTCCCTCAATTAAACAAACTGTAGTTCATATAATAGTAATAGTAATCAAATAAATAAAATAATGTTATTTTATATAATTAATGTAATAAAATAATATAATATCGATAATAATAATCAACTAAATTATAAAATAATTAGTGAAAGTCTATGGGATGAGAGTACTGGAGGAATTAAAAGATAAAAAATATATATATATATTTACTTGAAAAGGGTCATAATGCAAAGATGAATTAAGTACATTAATAAACATGAACCCAGAACATTTCTGTAAACAAACTCATTTTTGCCATTACATGCAACTGAATGAATGATGTTTGCGGCTCACGTTAGGCGGGACGTTGTAAACTCCATCCGGGTCACTTGTTCCCATCAGCGGGATCCTACAGCGGAGCAGAATCTCCACGGCAACAAACACCTGGGCCCCGCATTCATGAAAAATCTCAGTGCTAAGAGTTGCTCCTAGGAACAAAATTCTTAGAAATGTGGGCGTTTCCTCTTAAAACGAAAGAAAAGCTCCTAGTAAAGAAAAAAGTAATTCAGAAAGCATCTTAACCCTTAAAAGAAGTCTTAAGGTCCAAAATTGTTAGGAGTACGGACGAGGACTTTTAAGAGGCTTAAGAGTTTCTTCAGCAGAGGAGAACATGGACGAAACCTGAAGAGGAGAAGAAATGTGTTGCACACAATGCATGACTGAGTTAACGAGACGCTACTCATTAGATGGTGCGGTGATCATGTCTGTGACCGATCTTATTAGAGACACGCTAACATCTCCGACACCGCGCAGAAATGCGCCAGAAAGTAAAGTAAATCACTACATGAACATATTTTGCAACTGGAAAAATGCAACTATGCATCAGTGATGATTTGGGTCTGTCACAACCTAGTGATCACACAAACAATTACAGCACTTTCAGAACCTTACTGTGTTCACTGTTCATTTCCTATCAAATGTGTTATACGTATGACAGCATGGTAAATAAAGAACATATATACATATATAATGTGTGTGTGTGTGTGTGTGTGTGAGAGAGAGAGAGAGAGTACAGTAAAACAATTACTCCTGTAATTTCAAAGTGAAGGCTTATAATCGACCCTATTCTTAAAAGCGCTCTTTTAGTCCTTCTTAGACAACCAACCAATCACATTCTTCCAAAGACCGTGTCATAGCTAGCCTCCTCACTAAGATAAACGTTTTGTCTTTTCCTCGCTCAGAGTTGCTCTCAGATTGGTCCTGAATCACTTTTAAGCTAAATCCTCTGAGAGGATTCTTAGAATCTTTAAGAATACGGGCCCAGGATCTTACAGGATCCCAAACCCTGCCGACCAATCACAGCACAGCACAGTCCATCAGGCAGCCAATCACAGCAGACAGAAAACAATGTGACATGCAACATTGATAATATTCAGAAATGATTCTCGAGCAGCAGAGCAGCATATTATACTGATTTCTGAAGATCATGTGACACTGAAGACTGGAGGAATGATGCTGAAAATACAGCTTTGATCACAGAAATAAATTACATTTTAATAGATATTCACACAGAAAACAGCTGTTTTACATTCTAATAATATTTCACGATTTTTCGAAAGAATAACGAGAGAAACGTTACATCAGTGAGACGAAAGAACTTCACATGGAACTTGTTGGGTCTTTCCCAAAAAGACTCATGGCTGTATTCGATCAAAAGGGTGCTTCTACTAAATACTGAGCAAAGGGTCTGAATACTTAGGACCATGTGATATTTCAGTTTTTCTTTTTTAATAAATCTGCAAAAATGTCAACAATTCTGTGTTTTTCTGTCAATATGGGGTGCTGTGTGTACATTAATGAGGAAAAAAAATTAACTTAAATGATTTTAGCAAATGGCTGCAATATAACAAAGAGTGAAAAATTTAAGGGGGTCTGAATACTTTCCGTACCCACTGTATATATATTTACTTGAAAAGGGTCATAATGCAAAGATGAATTAAGTACATTAATAAACATGAACCCAGAACATTTCTGTAAACAAACTCATTTTTGCCATTACATGCAACTGAATGAATGATGTTTGCGGCTCACGTTAGACGGGACGTTGTAAACTCCATCCGGGTCACTTGTTCCCATCAGCGGGATCCTACAGCGGAGCAGAATCTCCACAGCAACAAACACCTGGGCCCCGCATTCATGAAAAATCTCAGTGCTAAGAGTTGCTCCTAGGAACAAAATTCTTAGAAATGTGGGCGTTTCCAAATTACATTTTAATAGATATTCACACAGAAAACAGCTGTTTTACATTCTAATAATATTTCACGATTTTTCGAAAGAATAACGAGAGAAACGTTACATCAGTGAGACGAAAGAACTTCACATGGACTATTTTTGTGGTATACTTATGATGTTTATTGTAGGTTTTGGAGCTCCATATACGACTTTGGAAAGACATGAAAAAAAAACTTTTATTGAAGAGTCAAAAAAGAAAATCCAGATGGTTATTGCACTCTTAAATCAAAATTAAAAATGCATTAAAAGAATAAAACAATAAAAACGATGATGTTAATAATAACTTATTTATTATGGTGTTAAAAGGAAAGACACGTCAAATTATTGAACACTTAAACATTAAAAAGCATACAAATTAATATAAGAATAACAACTTATTATTTGTTGTATGGTCAAAATGAAAAAATAACCACTTAAACCAACATTAAAAATCATAAATATTAACAACAACAATTACTGTTATTACAGTATTAAGAATTTTTATAATAATAATAACATTATATAAGTGTTTTTGTTTATATTCTGTCAAAAAGAAAAAGTACAAATCTGTTCTGGATGGTTCATGAACACAAAAACGTTTAATAAAGTAATAATAATGATATTAACACCAACAAGAGATATTACAGCTGATTATTTCAGCGTCAAAAAGAATTAAAAAAATTAACAATCTGTTTTGCATGGTTATTACCTCCTAAACCAAAAGTTAAAAAGCGTAATTAATAAACAATATAAGCATAATTAATAAATAATAATATTATTAATCATAATAACTTAATATTTAAAAAATATAAAAGTGTTTGTATCAGTGTAAAGCAATAATTAATAAATGTAAAAAGGTTTTAAAGAGATTAACACTTGAGCTGATCTGCTCTGCGTGGTTACTGAACACTTAAAAATAAAACTTTAAATGTAATATAAAATAAAAAGTAATACAATACCTGCTATTTTTATTATTAGACCCTTAACTGTCACTCACATTTTTGAACATAGACTTGAAAGTGCACGGTCCGAACTTAAAGGTTTATAATTCATGAATGCAAAAATGTTGTAACATGATTTTGATGTACAATTTTCACGGTAATGCAACATCTGATTTTAAAATGGTTTTCAAAGGATGAATTTTGAGATTTTAAGTTTTCGATTGATATATAATTTCTGATGATTTCTAAAGTGTGATGTGTGAGAAGACTTTTTGTGACGAAGGTCATGATGTAGATTTTTGAGGTGCACTCTTGTCATAAATTAATCTATTACTTTTCCTACATCTGTTATCTATTAAATAGATCTACCATATGTATTTATGGAAGACGTCAGCATTCATTTCAACATGTATGGTAAAAACTAATCTTTTTAGCCGTGTGTAATAAGCAGGATAATGTACATCCAGCCGGTTGTTATCTCAGAATAAACTCTTCAGCCGGATCACCCTGTCTGGGTTTATTCTGAAATAACAACCGACTGGATGTACATTATCCCTTACATATAATATGGTTATATTTACCATAGTGTAACTGTGGTGTTTGCATTAAGACTATATGATAAATGACATTTCAATCCTATTAGTTTTCTATAAAAACGGTCAAAGTCACCTGGATACTATTGCATTGAATGATTAGCATAATCATATACCATGGTATGTCATGGTATATGAAATGGTCCTTCAAAGAATAACATGGCATGAATGTAAACGCAGCTGCACAGTGCTGTGACCCCGGAAGTAATTCACGTCGTCGTGGTGTTGTACCTCCAGAACCTGAAAAAGTTTTGTGAATTTTGTTGGTTTTTTGTGTCATCGCATTGGAGAGAAAACATTTTTGAAAAAATATATTTTATTCATATTTTATGTAGAGGACGCCAGGACTAAGTTATTTAAAAAATAATAATAATAAATAGACATGAAAAGTCATGTATAAGCTAAAACAATGTTTTATTTTTTCATTCACAAATCAGTTTTTAGGTTTCAGACTATTTTTAGCCACACTTTGTACAAAGATGATTCTCAACTACGTTATGAAAGATATAACAGAATGATTTGATATATATTACTGTATTTTATGGAATATGTGCGTAAATTGGTATTCCCATTATATACAATGTATCTGTAGATTGCATCTAATTTGCGTATTAATGTGTTCTTGGGCAAACCATAATTGAAAAAAGAAGTGTAATAATGGGAGTAATAACTTGGCAACATTTTCATATCTCATATTTCATAGGAATATTGATCTATATTGATCTTTTTCTGAGATGTTTATTCACGACAAACAATCTGTAAATTAGCCAGATTTAAATGATACACTCTAAAAAATGCTGGGTTAAATACAAACCAGTGCTGGGTAAAATAGGGACAAACCCAGCAATTGGGCTGTTTTGACCCAGCGTTTGGGTTAAATGTTTAACCCAACCTTCTGGGTAGTAACCCAACCGCTGGGTCAAAACAACACAATTGCTGGGTTTGTCCCTATTTTACCCAGCACTGGGTTGTATTTAACCCAGCATTTTTTAGAGTGTAGGTACAAGACATTATCATATTTCCCTAAAAGTGCTCAATTTGATCGTTCTGTCAATATCAGTCATATTTAAAGACCAAGGAGAGGGAGTGTTTATGATCAAACCTCCAAACATTTAACATCTCTGAAAAGCCCTAAATGTGCTCTGTACACAAACTGTGGCATGTACACTCTAAAAAATGCTGGGTTAAATACAACCCAGTGCTGGGTAAAATAGGGACAAACCCAGCAATTGGGTTGTTTTGACCCAGCGGTTGGGTTACTACCCAGAAGGTTGGGTTAAACATTTAACCCAAACGCTGGGTCAAAACAGCCCAATTGCTGGGTTTGTCCCTATTTTACCCAGCACTGGGTTGTATTTAACCCAGCATTTTTTAGAGTGTAGGGTCTCAGAGAAATTCACTAACGTATAATAAGGTCAATGCCTGGGTCCCAGGAGGATAATGCGTTCAAAATCTTAATTAATTAAATTCATGACTGCTCAAAAATGTATGAGACCTACATATTTATTTCTAACAAAACAACATTGAAACAACATAAATATTACTCTGAAAAGTTTTCAAACAAAATAAATAAATTTTACTTACAGAAACCTTTTAATTTCAGATGATAAAAAATATCTTTTTTTTAATGGTTATATCTATTTTTAAAAAAAGATATGTATTTTGAATGTCTTAAAGGACTTGCAAAGTTTCGTTCCCTTATGAATAACTATGCTATTTTTTATATGCATTTTTATGTACGTCTTCAAGGTAAACTGACCAAAATGCATTGTTAGAGCATTTTTAAAATCACTAGTGGTTATTTTTGGCAACCTGAATACAACCATAGTAGAACTGATGTTGTATAACAGCACACGCATCCATACACAATAAAACAACATTTATCCTAGAGGGTTTTCAATTATTTTATTAGAAGTCTGCATGCTTGGAAAATATTTTATGGAAACTAAAAGGTAAAATAAAGACCCACGTCTTCATAAAACATACCATTTTCAATGCAAAAACATTCTTCCACGGTGCTTGAAGATAATTTACTGGCTTTTTTATTTATGATTATAACATGATTAGTCAATAATTAGATTAATTTTCAATGCATGAAGTACAAACATCGTTAATGTCAGCATATTTGGAGAGCTGAGAGGATAGACAGGTGTGTAAAATCTTAAAGTGAATGTCCTTTACCTTCTTTATGATAAAATTAGTTGACACGATCAAACTAGGCAATTTTCCAATAAATATTGGCAACAGCAGCATTCTAAAAAAATATGAAGTAATACCAATTAATAACTTCTGAGTGGTTGTGAGATGATCTTGAATAGGACTAGTTACTTATCTGCACTGATAACACTTTTTGTTATTTTTAATAATAATCATACAAATAATAATATATGACGTTAATACCCTAATAATTGTTAATCCCTATTCCTGCTTTAACATGCACTTTGGTCTTTGGATGTAATCACTAATAACTGAATGGAATTAAAAGTATTAATGTTCAGTTTTGAATTTTAAAAGTAAATATTGTGAGGTCAGGGTTGGATTAGATTGTTTCAGGCATGAAATAAATCCTAAATATAAAATCTCACACATAAAATCACACCGTAGTCATAATTCTTCACATGAGCCATACATTTTATGAGTTCTTTCTTTATTTGAGCAATAAAACCGTAAGAAAAAATGTCAGACACTGTGTTAGAAAGTAACTTCACAGAGTAATTCAGACTAGTACAAAGGTAAAGTGAAGGCACTGAAACTTTCAGAAAAAAACTACAATTCAAGTAGTATTAGTGTAAAAACAAAACAGGAAAGTGAAATCTTTACTCAAAATCTAGTGTTATAAACCACTTTTGTATATGTTTAATAAAATTTAAAAGCAGATGAACTCCCAGAATGTGAATAAGCAAACAAAATTAAAAGTGTATGTTTTGTATTAATACATTCAATATAGATTTAAGAAACATTAAATGCTATTGGTTCTTCTTAAGATTTCCAAACAAGGTGATAAAAAATGCTGATTCGTTTAGAACACCATCCACATTTCCAATAATAAATGATTTTCTCACAATGTTATCTTAAAATACTTTGATGGATAATTGTGTTATACAGCATTGCACAGTACAAAATGATTGTTTAGGACAGTGATCTGGAGCTGAAAGAGGTTCTGCTGTAGCTGAAGCTGCTATATCTGGAAGACGAAGAGGGGGATAAACTGTAGTCTACGCTGCCCCTACGGGATCCGCTTCGAGAGCCTGAGGCAGATCCTGGATTCGAGAGGTTGTAAGGGCTGCTGATGCCACGTGAGGAAACCGTGGAGGCGGGAAGCATGCGGACACCTGTGTTCTCCTCAGTCATGCAACCTTTCACAGCCTCCTTGTAGGATATCCTCAGCTTGGTCTTGGGGCAGGTGAGGGTCTTGGGGTGGTGGCGCGTATCCTGGAGCCTCTGAGCTGCTCTCATATCCAGCCAGCCAAGCTGCAAAGCTTCCTCGAGCGAACGTCTGCACCCATGTTCTGGATCGAACAGCCCGCCGGTTAAATACTGGAATTCGAGGAAGCGCTGGCCAGCTTCGTACGGCAGCCATTTTTCTTTGACGGCCTCGGCAGCTGACATCTTACGCTTAGTTTTCACATCTTCGAAACCAATATATGCTTTCTGGGCAGGTTTTATCCTGCTAGCCATGTCGTCATCGAGGACACCAAGTCGGGTTGCTTCTTGAATAGAAATACGGCGACCGTTTTCAGGGCTCACAACCCCACCGGTGCAAGCTTGAGCCTCCAGGAGTCGTTGCGCTGTGATGGAATCGATGATTCCTCGCTTCAGCGCGTCACATACGCTGATCTTCTCCATCTTCTCTGTGTCAAAAATTGCTCCAACTGGATTCTGTTCCTCGATCATTTCCACTAATGGGGTCAGTTTAACTGACATGCTGGAAACATGCTTGGCGGTGTTTGTTGAGATTGGATCTTGAGTGGAGATACTCTCGACTGTTTTAACAGTTTCAGTTTGAATTATCTGGCTTTTCATTGTCGTCTGGGATGTGAAAGATGATGAGCTGACAGAGGAGCTGAGGGGGTTGCTGAGCATCTTCGTCTTGTTGGTGATCATATCTGCAAGTTCTGTAAGGGTGACATTTCCCGAACGATACTTATCAAGGACATCTTGGTCAATCACTCCCTTAGCAAGCAGTTCTTTAAAGTCGTACTGAATGCCTGTTTGCATGTCCATTATAGCTGTACTGGTCGAGCCATCTGGGGCAGTGATTACTGTTTCTTCCCACTCGCACTCTTGCTGAGACAATTCCAAAAAGGTTTCGTAGTCTATGAGTTTCTTCTCGTAGGCTTCACGCACCGTCATCTCTTTATTACTTTCAGGATCAACAATCAGTACACGTCTCTTCCTTGTGGAGTTCTTCTGCTGCATCTTTTTCTTATCGTAAAGGGGCAGAAGCACTAGTCCTGTCTTCTTATCAGCGATGCAACGGCTCTTTAGCTGCAAGTAGGTCAAATTGTCCTCTGTGTTTGGGTCGAAGAAACCCTTTGTGTCATCTCCTTCATCTTTCAGAATCTGGTTCATCTCTTCATCAAAGTAGCCCCTTTGGTACGCCACATCAACATCAATTCGGTGGCTGTTTTTAGGGTCAATGATGCCACCACTTGCAATCTGAGCCTCCAGCAGGCGAATGCCATGACCTTTCTCGATGAGACCACGCTCAATGGCTTCGAAAAGCGAGATCATCTTGTTGGTGCCTGGGTCTTTGTACCCAGTTACTGCTCTCTCGGCAGACAGAAGCTTGTCTTTAAACTCCACACCCACCAGTGCTTTCTTACAGGCCTCCTCGACTGTGTAGTATTCATTGTGGATGGGATCAATCATAAATCCTGAGGCGGCCTGGGCCTCCAGAAGCTCCAAGGTAGTGCCTTGTCGCAGAAGCCCTTCCTTCATGGCCTGGTAGATGGGCAAGGTGCAGTCGTTGGCCTCGTCATAAATCCCAGCAAGGCAGGTTGACCCTCGGAGATAAGCCCGAAGCCTGTGTTCAATATCATGGCTGGTAATCTTGCCCTCTCTCAAATGATCTACATCCGAAGGTTGCAGCAATTTTGCATCCACCAGATCTGATACGTTAACTTCGTGCCGCAGTCCCTGTACAGTTATGGGTTTCTCTGGAGCCGGAAGCAGGAGCAAGCTAGTGCTGAAATCAGCCTTGCATCGCTTCTTGAGGGTAACGTAGCTGGCACGCAGACCATTGTCGGGATCAATATAGCAGTCTGGTCTGGCATTTAGAGCGTGATAAAGATCCTCATCAACAAGGTCACGGTCCATGGCGGTATCTTTGGAAAGATAGACGCTAAGGATGGGATCAAGGATGCCTCCCGCTGCCTCTTGTGCCTGCATGAGACGCAGAGCTGTTTCTCGGTTAACTATTCCTTTCTTCATGGCTTGGCAAACTGGCAAGAGTTTCCCAGTTTTGGGATCCCTGAACCCAACACAGGCAGCCTCTGCAGTCAACAGCTGTTTCTTGTCAGCTTCATCCACAAGTCCATTCAGACAAGCCTCCTCAACAGTCATCCTCACATTAGCTCTGGGATCTATGATGTACCCTGTGGCAGCCTGAGCCTCCAGCAACATGTTTCCACTCTCGTCTGAAATCAATTTTTGTTTTTTGGCCTCGGTGAAGGTCATTTTGCCTTTAGGTCCTGCTGCCAGCCCTGAAATGGCTCCAGTGCCTTTAAGATTGAGCCTGATGTCAACAGATACATCCTTGACAGTCCGCTGGCCCTTCATCAACAGCTCAAATGTCACCTTGTCAATCACACCACAGTCATGCAACTGCTGCGCTGTGACCTTCTTGCGGACACCTTCGAAGACCAGTGAGGAGGGGTCCGTTAGGTCTGTCTGAGTGTATTTGGTAGCGTCATCTGGTTTCCGCTGCAGTCTCAGCAACTCCTTCTGCTGTGATTCTTGAAGCCCCTGCATCTCTGCCCTCTCTCGTTCCAAGTTCTGCAAGAGCAGCCTGTAGCGTTCTTCAGTCTCCTTCAGTTGCGTCCTCAGCCTCTCCATCTCAGCCTTGACAGAATTAAATTGACTCTCCAAGCCAGAGCGCTCTGAGTTGTGCTGTCGAATTTGCTCCTCATGAGTTGCACATTTGGTCTTCCATTGGGTAAAATCCTTCTTGATCCTCTCATTGTCCTCCTGCAGCTGTGATTTGAGTCGCTGTTCTGATTCCAGTGAGAGTTTGATACGGGCTAGTTCATCTTCCAGCTTTTTCAAGCGCATCATATCCTGTTCCATTGCGGCCATTTTCTTGAGGAGGTCATCCCGCTCTTGCTGCAGGCTGCTGCACTGATATTGGGATGTTTGGATCACAGAGGAAGTCTGCAACAAAAGGCCAAAAGAGAAAATTATTGTTTTATCATTTAAAACATACTTTACAGTATTTAAGATGATAATTCTGTATATTTGTATATCTGTATTTTTCATATAGGGCATTGATTTGTTATTGTATGACAATGATTTATCATTCATTGACAATCACAAAGCAGAACTGATTGGTTTTCAAGCTAACTACATGGCTTCTAAAGCAGAGGTAGCCAACCCTGGTCCTGGAGGATTACCTTCCTGCAGGTTTTAGTTCCAACCCCGCTCCAACACACTTTCCGGTTATTTTCAAGTAACCCTGAACACTTTGATTAGCTGGTGTGGGGGTGTTTGATTAGGGTTGGAGCTAAACTCTGCGCCATAGTAGCCCACCAGGAGCAGGGTTTGCTACGCGCTGCACTGATATTGGGATGTTTGGATCACAGAGGAAGTCTGCAACAAAAGGCCAAAAGAGAAAATTATTGTTTTATCATTTAAAACATACTTTACAGTATTTAAGATGATAATTCTGTATATTTGTATATCTGTATTTTTCATATAGGGCATTGATTTGTTATTGTATGACAATGATTTATCATTCATTGACAATCGCAAAGCAGAACTGATTGGTTTTCAAGCTAACTACATGGCTTCTAAAGCAGAGGTAGCCAACCCTGGTCCTGGAGGATTACCTTCCTGCAGGTTTTAGTTCCAACCCCCCGCTCCAACACACTTTCCGGTTATTTTCAAGTAACCCTGAACACTTTGATTAGCTGGTGTGGGGGTGTTTGATTAGGGTTGGAGCTAAACTCTGCGCCATAGTAGCCCACCAGGAGCAGGGTTTGCTAAAGGTGGAAAGCTAAAGCTAAAGCTAAAGCGGATGAGGCTCAACTCCTGGTGGGAAGAGCGAAGTTGCACCAACTCCACATTACAGTTTTCGTTCTTAGTTTTGAGGTCGGCCAACTCTTCCTCCAGTCGCCTGGTCTCGACCTCTAAAGATCTTTTCAGACGTCGCTCCTCCTCAAGAGAGTGTGTGAGACGGTTGATCTCACTACTCTTATCTTGCAGTGTCCGACTGGAGCTCTCCTGTACCTCTCTCGTTTTGTTGTCTGCTTCACGCTTCTGGCTAAGCAACAACTGGACTTGAGATTCCAGTTCATGCCTCTTTCGGCCTTCCTCTGTACTTGCAGCACCAAGTCTCTGAACCTCCTCTTCTAGGTGTTTCCTCTGGGCCTCCTCCTGGCTGAGGGAGAGACGAAGCCTTTGCAGCTGCTCCTTCAACTCCCTAGATTCTCCCTCTAATCTTTCAAACTCCAGACACATGGAAGCAGCATCACTTTCCTTCTGCTGCGAAAGCTTCTGTACGCTGGTCTGAGTTACGAGGATTTGAGACTCGTAGGTCTGTTTCACCTCTCGTATCTCTATGTTGTGCTCCTGCCTTACCTTTGCCAGCTCTGCCTGTGCCTCCTTGACGCGCCGAGCCTCATCTTCCAACTCCCTTCGCAGACGCTCCAACTCTTGGGTCCTGTCAGACACAGTCTTTTCCAGCTCCATCTTGGCCCAGCTGGCCTGCTCCAGTTCCTTGAGTTTCTTGCGCATAGTTTCATCGTGTTCTTCCTGCAAAAACTGGTAGCGCTCTTCCACAACTTTTTTCTTCCTCTCCATATCATCCAACTGGAGTTTGAGGCGACGTACGTCATCTGTTAGCCCTTGAAGGCGGTCGGTTGAAGAGTCCAGGCTGTCCTGTGTGGCCATGCACTTCAAAGTCTCAGTCCTCTTCACTTCTTCCAGAGATAGCAGGTGTGTTTGTGATTCATTCAGCTCCTGTTGATATTTCAGAAGAGTCTCCTGCAAAGATGCATTCGTGGAAGTGTGATCCTTAATGGCATCTCTCAGCTGCTGAAGTTCCTCCTCGAGCAGCTCAATCCTGGTATTCCGTATCTGGAAAAAACACATTTTAAAATTCATTATTTTGTGCTACATAACTATATATTTACCAGGTAAGTCCCTTTAGAATAAAACCTGGCATTATGAAACATTACGCTGACATTTGGCCAAATTGTCTGTTGGCTTGAGTCCTAAAATCATTTAAAGACACAAGAATGGGTAATTTCAAAGCTTTTGAAGTGCGTTCACTGTGTGTTTCACGATTTGGAGGGGAAAAAGTCTAATTGTGCAATTTAAAAAATGCTCAGCTGCACAATTTGGCCAAAAACGTTGTGAGATATATATATTTATAAGACCAGTGCTGGGTAGATTACTTACAAATTGTAGTCCATTACTGAATCCAAATTACATAACAAAAACTGTAGTTAGTAACGTAATCCATTACATGACACATTTTAAATAATATATTCAGACTACTTTTTGATTACTTGTGACCTAAGTCGTTTATCACATTGATTACAATAGGATAATATTGTAGCATATTGATATAAAAATACAAAGAAAATATAAAAAATATATAAAAGAAAACATATTTCATTCATTGTTATTAACAACATAAAGTGCATTAAACATTACATTATGTCAAGGTTTCTTAAACTGGTGTTCATGAAGAAAATGCAGGCGGTTTGTGAGTTTAATGAAAAGCGAATAATTAATTAAATAATTAAAATGTAAAAATAAAATAAATTGTTTTAAAATAACAACCATAAAAAATAAAACACTAAAAAAGTATTTAATTTGTTATAATATGTAATCAATAAAAAGTAACTGTAGTCTGATTACAAGTATTTTAAAATGTAATGTAACTACATGTACTTAATTTTTGTCATCTGAGTACCAGATTACGTGTAATCAGCTGCTACCCAGCACTGAATATGATTATATATATATAAAATAATAATAATAATAAATATTAAACAAAATAAGATATTGCTATTGTAATATTTCACTGTAAAAAAACAAAATCAAGAATTTGAGGGGGAAATTGATAGTATCACTGTAAAATGACACTACTACTGTCTTAATTTCTTAATTTCATCAAAACCGAAGTGTCTTTATATACCTTCAGTTCTGCCATGTTCTTCTGGGAAGCCATAAGAAGTTTGTAGTTATCGTTTGAACGGGTGAGCAATTCTAAGTAGTGTGCATTTAGAGAAGAGACCTGGGGGACAAAGATAAGCACAAAATATATAACGTTATAATAAAGCAACAGTGACGCTGGGAAAGCGTGTGTTTGTAGGTGTACCTCCTCTGAAATGGTGGAAGATGGTGACTGCAGCACAGTCCTCCTGATGGGGATGTTAAGCAAAGTTTCCAGTCCAGCGCTGTAAGTTGCCAACTCAAGCTCATAGTTCTACAGAGACACAGTTCACATTATTAATAACTGCTGTCAGACCAGAAATGTGACCCTGGAGCACAAAAGCAGTGTTAAGTCGCTGGGGTATATTTGTAGAAATAGCCAACAATACACTGTATGGGTCAAAATGATTGATTTTTCTTTTATGCCAAAAATCATTAGGATATTAAGTAAAGATCATGTTCCGTGAAGATATTTTGTACATTTCCTACTGTAAATATATCAAAACTTAATGTTTGATTAGTAATATGCATTGCTAAGGACTTCATTTGGACAACTTTAAAGATGATTTTCTCAATATTTAGATTTTTTTGCACCCTCAGATTCCAGATTTTCAAATAGTTGTATCTCGGCCAAATATTGTCCAATCCTAACAAACCATACACCAATGGAAAGCTTATATATTCAGCTTTCAGGTGATGTATAAATCTCAGTTTCGAAAAATTGACCCTTATGACTGGCTTTGTGGTCCAGGGTCACAAATGAGATTTTAGTAAGGCTGCAAGCTACAGCAGTAGCCTCAAACAATGACTAAATATGTATTTGGTTTTTCACATGGCCACATGTTAATATTTATAATATCTTCATGCCTTATAATTGCATTTAGCAGATCAGAGCTGCATGGGTAATAATGTTGTTTATTTTTTACAATGAAGTTTTGTAATAATTATCTTAACACTTTACAATAAGGTCCCATTAGTTGGCATTAATTAATGCATTAACTAACATTACCTAACAATGAGCAATACATTTATTACAGTATTTAATAATCTTTGTTAATGTCAGCGTTATATTGCGTTGTTGATATCTGAATCTGTTTTTGTTTCCATTTTAATTTTAGTTAAAGTTTTAGGAATTTTGTTGTGTTTTTGTCATTTTTATTATCTTTTATTTATGTCCATATAGTTTTATTATTATTATTATTATTATTTTTCAGTTTTGGTTATTTTAGTACATAAAGTTAATCAATTTAAATGAAAAATGTTGCAACCAGCTAAAATAAAAAAAATTAAATAAAAGTTTTTTTATATTGAATTTTATTTCAGGTAACGTTTATTTTTAACGAAAATAGTAACGAAAATGTTTTTTAATGGTTTTAATTTTAGTTTTAGTTAACTATAACAACCCTGGTTAACGTTAGTTAATGTTAGGTCAATTAAATAGTATTAATAAAGTTAAGAGGTTAAATAATATTAAAAGATACAACTTTTATTTTTAACAATTTTTATTTTTGGGCCTTACACTACAAAATCCTGTAACAGCACATTAAAGGAAACTGTAGGTTGAATACCTTGAAGGCGTTCATGCAGGTTTCTCCGTCTTTCTGCACCGTCTCCAACAGCTCTCGCTTCGCCTTTACATCAGAGTTTAATGCCTGCACACATGAGAAAACAGCATTATAATAAAAGTCTTCAGTTAAATCAAACAAATGGCTGTGCTGTTGTGATTGTTTTCGTGCCTCTCAAATGCATGTTTCCCAGACTCACTTTCTGTTGGTTGAGCAGTTGTGTGTAAACTGTGATGTCCTCCGTCTTGACGGGCTGCTGAGAATCGATCTGTCGCTGGGTTTCGTCGATCCAGCCGCCGAGACGAGAACTAGACTGCATGTATCGCTGCAGATGCGGCAGGTAAGCGTCCAGATCGTCCAGCCTGAGAAAACAGCCTCGTTAGCGCACTCGTTTAGACCTACAGTTGGGAAGCCAGCCGTTCTGTTAGGGACGGAGCGTCTGACCTGTTGTTGATCTGTATCTGGATGCGTTTCCAGCGGTCTGACAGCTGGTTGAAGTGCTCGGCGTACTGGGAGAGGTTGATGATGCACCTGTAACGGCC
Source organism: Sinocyclocheilus grahami (assembly GCF_001515645.1). NCBI lineage: Eukaryota > Metazoa > Chordata > Actinopteri > Cypriniformes > Cyprinidae > Sinocyclocheilus > Sinocyclocheilus grahami. The sequence continues at coordinate 1,110,100 of NW_015505766.1, read as the reverse complement.
CTGATCCGCCTGTTCGTTGTACTGTTGGACTTTATTGAAATCGGCCACCAGTGAATTCAGCAAATCCTGCTTCTGCTCCAAATCGCTGCGCATACTCTGCATTTAGAGGATTTACAGCACTTGTTAGGTCATGCTGTAGAGTTAACTGCACACAAAGGACTCTTTTCTTTTTTTTAAATAAAAATTGTATAATTAAATAATTCATAAATAATTAAAATAATAAAATATTATAAAAACATTTTTTTGCTTTGATTTCCAGAAATATCTAAACACCCTTAAAACAACTTAAATAAACTTGAGAAGCAAAAATTGCATAAGATGTTTGCTTTTATTGTAGAGTTGACGTCACTCAAGGGTTGCAGGCAAATGACTTATTCTGTTTTTCTTGATAAAAAAAATAATAATAATTTGAAATGTATAAAATAAAATAAAAAAATAATTATATAATAAATCATTTAAATAATTAAAAGAATATATTATCAGAATTTGTTGCCTTGCTTTCGAGAAATATCCTAAAAACAACATAAATAAACCTGAGAAGCAAAATTGCATGATATTTGATGGTTTAATGTATATTTTTAAGATATTTGCTTTTATTGAAGAGTTAACTGCACTTAAGAGCTGTATGCAAAAGACCCTTTCTGGTTTTCTTGATTTAAAAAAATATATATATATATATAAATAATTATATAATAAATAATTTAAATATTTTTTATTAAAATAAATATTATTATCAGTATTTTTTGCCTTCTGTTCCAGGAACATCCTTAAAACAGCATAAATGTAACTAAAAAGAAAAATTGCATAAGATATTTGATTTTATTGTAGTTAACTGCATTTACAGTAAGGGCTGTATGCTAATAACATGTTCTGGTTTTCTTGATTTAAAAACACTCTCACACACACACACACACACACACACACACACACACACACACATATATATATGAATGAATATATATGAATGTTAATAAAGTTGAGTAATAATCACCTGCAGCACTTTCTGGTATTTCTGCACCTCTTCCGGGTCGAGCGACGCCGTCTCTTTCTCCGTCAGTCGAGCTTCATAAACCTTGACCACATCTTCAGCTTTCAGCAGATCTTTCAGCAGCGATTTCAGTGAATTCAGCCTGAAACACAAAGAACGAGTCAGGAACCCTGAGGACGGCTGTGAATTATTCTGATACTAATTCTAATATTTAATTGGCATATTTTACAACAGCTGATATTTTATCTGATACATCCCATATAATTACATTCATAATGTTTTGAAATGAATTGTTTAATCATATGAATCTGTTTTTATACTGATATCAAACATTTGATATGAAGCAAAAAATATATAATCATTTAATCATTTGTTAAATATTTCATTCATTGGATTATGAAACCTAATTATAGCTTTATAGTATTATAGTAATATATAACAACACAAAAATAATTTAAGTGGGATTACCGTTCATAAGTTTGAGGCCAGTAAGATTTTTTATTTTGAAAGAAAGTAATACTTCTATTCGGCAAGGATGCATTATTTTCAAGTTATATTAAATAAAAAAATTTAATAATAATAATAATAATAATAATAGTATATTCAAATAGAAAACAGTTATTTTAAATTTTTATTTTATTATAATATATATAATATATTATAATAATATACTAATAATATATAATTAAATAAATAATTATATATAAAAATATATTAAAATAGAAAAGTAATTTTAAATTGTAATTATTATAATAATATTATATAAATCTAATAAATAAAAATATATATTCAAATAGAACAGTTATTTGAAATTGCAATTCTAATATTC
>NW_015505766.1:1091900-1108273 GCF_001515645.1 Sinocyclocheilus grahami | reverse complement strand
ATAATTATAATACATAAAAATATATATTCTAATACAAAGTTTTTAAAATTGCAATTATAATAAACATAAAAACATTCAAATAGAAAGCTTATTTGAAATTGTCATTATATTATAATATATAAAAATATATACAAATAGAAAACTGTTATTTGAAATTGTAATTATAATAATATTACTGTTCTTACTGTATTTCTGATCAAATAAATGCAGCCTTGGCAAACATAAGAGACTTCTTCATTAAATCTCTTACCGACCACAAACTTTTTGTGAACCGTTTTTTGTATCATTACCATGAAATCCAGCTTTTATGGCTGTGTTTTATGTACGGTGTACCTCTGCAGGTGTGCAGTAGTGTAGTTCTCCAGGTGAACTAGTCTCTGGTTAATGAGGTCCAGCTGTGCGCGCAGGTATCTGGCTTTATCACTGTCCGTGGCGTCTTTGAGTTCGGTCTGAATGCTGTCTCTCAGGCTCTGAAACTCCACCTTCAGCGTCTGCATGTCCTTCTGAAAGACCTGCACACAAACGGCTTACCGTTAAACCGGCGGAGAAACTCTCGGAGATCGTTCGGAGCCGCTCCGGTGCATCTGTCACCTGTGTGCCGGCGATGTGACGCCCGCACTCCTCCGGCGTGTCCTCTCCTAACGTGATGAACAGGAACGTGACGAGGGACGCTTCGGCGCCGTCCAGTTTGAATCGGAGCGCGCTGAGCTCGTTCAGTAGTTTGACGCTCACGGCCGCCGCGTATTCAGATCCCTCTCCTCGAGCGGCTGCAACACACGCAACACATTCAGGACGTTAAACAGCAGATCTGCATTCTTTTTTTGACTTGTTTTCCATTACAAATATCTAAACATTCTTCATAGTGTGGCGTTAAAGGGATAGCTCACCCAAAAATGACAATTCTGAAACAAAACAAAAACTTTTATTTTGGATGCGATTAATCGCGATTAATCGTTTGACAGCACTAATTATTATTTATATTATTAATTATTCAGAATGTTATTAACTCTTTAAAAAAATATATGGTATTTTTTTTTGCCTTATGTATTTATACCATAAATGTATTTGAGAAGCAAAATTGAATATTAATATTTGCTTTAAGGGGAAAAAATCTGGAGTTTAACTTTTTATTTACATTTTTCTTTATAGCATAAACCTCACAATTTTTTTTTATTTGGCTTTAACCAACAAGAAAAATAAACCTAATTCAAGATATATTTTGTGAAAACTAATCTTAATATCTTACTTGCACTTTTTTTTATTATATTATGATATTTTACTGGAAAACAAGAGCTTAGCATTAAGATCACTTCTGGTTTTCTTGAGGTCTTTAAAAATAATAATTTAACAATTTTATTAATATTTTAAAAAAAAACACTTTATTATTATCAGGATTTTTTGCCTTATTTTCCAGAAATATCTACACATAAATGTACTTGAGAAGCAAAATTGCAAGATATTAAAATACATTTTTTTATAAAATCTGGAGTTTTTTTATAGCATAAACCTCACTATTTAAATTCAAATTTGTCTTGTTTTAAGGATGTTTAGATATTTTACTGGAAAACAAGATTGAGATATCAAAGATATTAATATTAATGAATAGATGTATTGATTTCCTTTAAAAAATATTTTTCACAAACTTTTTAATGTTAGTGTATCATGGTTTCCACAAAAAATTATATTTATATAATCTAATAATAAAAAATATATATATATATATATTACATAATACCATTATTATATTATTTACATTATATAATATTTCTATAAAATATTACATAAAATATTTTGATCAAATAAATGCAGCATTGATAAGGAAAAAAAAATCATAATTATTCTTTTAACCAGTAATATAAATATAAATAAATCTATATTTAAAAAAAAAATCTATACATTTTTGCAAGATTTATGCTTAAAACAACAACAAAAACTGTTGGTTGGATAAGAAAAATAAATGTAATTCAAGATATATTTTATTAAAACAAATCTTAATATCTAACTTGAACACTATAGCAATCAATTTGTCTTGTTTTAAGGATGTTTAGAAATGTTACAAGAAAACCAAATAAAGATATTAATATTAATATCTTAAATTTTAGGACTTAAAAATATGTCTCTGGACCCCTGAATTCTGCATTTTGTTGTGAATCTGTGCGTACACTGCAAATTTTCTTACTCAGTATTTTTGACTACATTTCCATTACAAATATCTAAACATTATTTTAAAAAACACACATTTACTTGAGAACTAAAATGACTATTATTAAGCCTGTTTTCTGAAAAACTGATCAAAATTAAGCGAGTTAACTCTCTACACACACTCTCACACACCCACACACACACACACACATACTCTCTCACACACACACACACATGCTATATTTCTTTAAATTCTATAATTCATATTCTATATCTTATAGACTACTTAAATCTGTTATTGTGCATATATCTAAAAATTCAACACTCTTGTCTTCATTAACATTATTTTCTACATGTTAGAATAATATTAAAGTGATGAAAACTATAAATGCTTAAAACAAGACAAAATCAACTTAATTCAAAGATTATTTTTCGGACCCACTTACAGATATTTTTTTCTTGTTTTAAGCATAAACTCGCTTCGTTTTTCAGAAAACGAGTTTTAATATCTTAAGTCATTTTCCTTCTCAAGAAATGCATCTTGATGTCATTTTTTGATATTCTTAATGGAAAACGAGACATAAGTACTGCGTGATGCACACTGACCGTACACAGGCAGATCCACCACCAGCTTGCTGTAGTGCTGCTGGGCTCCTGTATACTGGCTCTCCATCTGTTTGTGGTCTTCGGCCGCGAACAGCTCTGAACCCTGCGAGTGTTTCTTGAACTCCTGAAAGTGCATCTCCAGACTTCGGATGATGCTGCTGTACTCTTCTGGAGTCATTTTGGAAAGCTGCACACAAACAAAGACAAAACGCCTTAATGCAGCGCAACCAAACGTCCTTTGTTTTGCTAAACGAACAAATATACTAATGCACATTCTGTGCGCAACAGGAGTAACGTGTCTAACGTGCCTAGAGTTAATTATATGTAGATTTAATTTACAGAACATTGCTACAAAAAAAAAAAAGAAGAGTGCTTTTAGTCACTCAGGAAGCATTAAATTGACAGTAAAGGCATTTATAATACTACAAAAGACTGAACACTGTTCATCTGTGAATCGTGAAAATTAAAATGCATCATGGTTTCCACACAAATATTTAAAAAAATTCTTGAGCAGCAAATCATCACATTAGAATGATTTCTGAAGATGACACTGAAGACTGGAGTAATGATGCTGAAAATTCAGCGCTGCATCACAGAAATAAATTACATTTTAACATATATTCACATAGAAATCATTTATTTTACATTGTAATAATATTTCACAATTTTTACACATTTGTTTGTAATTACCATGTTGATGGTGAGTGAATTGATGCGGTTGATGTCCAGCACACAGTACTGCCATGAGATCATACTCTTGACATTGATGTACAGCTGATTACACACCGTTAGAATGGCCTCATAATACTGAGAGTTCCTGCCATCAAACACAAACACAGTTCAACAGTAAAAAAGGAACTAAATCATGTCTTGAATCATGTCTAACACATGCAAAAAAATAGTTATGGTTGAGGCACTATAATAATTATTAGGGCTGTCATTAACAATTATTTTGGTCATCGACTAATCGGGTGATTATTCTGACGATGAATCGAGTAATCGGGTAATTTTTTTTGTGGCAATAAAAATAGACTTTAATTTGACTTAAAATGCATATATAATAGCAATGAGGCAATCATAATTGGTTAAAAAAAATAATCATGGCTTTATTGAACAAAACCGTTCAAATATATAATGTAATAAAACAATATAATCATAACTAAAGCACATTATGTATTATATCAAATGCCTGCAGAGGGTGCAATCTAATCCTTGTTTAATATTGACTAAATAACATTTAACCGACATGAAAAAATACTGTAGTGTTTTTGAACCATACTATAGTAAAGTGTATTATACTGTATATATTATAATATTTACAACACTTTTTAATGAATGCTACAGCATACTGTTGTATTAACTAAAGTGAACTGATCAACTGTAATAAATACTATAGTTTTTACTACAGTAAACTGTAGTGTATTGTAGTATAATATAAAATATTAACATAGTACAGTATTGGGTAAAGTAATTTGTTTATGTTATATTACCACAGCAAATTCATTCAAGTACTTTACTATAGTATGGTTCAAAAAACACTATAGTATTTATTTTATAGTATTTTTTCATGTGGGAATATTTGTCCACTTCTTTATGATAGAGATGCTAAACTCATCAAAACATGCAAACTCAGAGCGAGGCTTTAAACTTTTATTTTGAAGTCGCGATGCACGGTTGGGCATATTTAGACAGATACTGATGTATTCTCCTGTGTTGGCGTAGGTTTATAAATGATTTACCTTATAAATCTGATAGAATAGTGCACATTGACTGTTTGTGTGGAGCAGCGTTTACTGTGAACGGAGCCGTAACCCACACGCATGGAAATAAAGCGCAGATTAAACACGCAGTGCATAGGTTTATTTCATTGAACCGCAGCCTTTGTGAATTCACAATAGCAGTATGATTTATTATGACTTTTAAATGTTTTTAATATTTCGTGCAGCCGTAGAAAACGGTCTAATAATGCTTTGCGTGGATTCTCGCCCGCGGAATTCCCTACTCCCGGTGTTTTGCCGGTTAATCGACACGGGCAAAATGCAATCAAGGATATTTTACAGTCGAGTACTCGAATTTAATCGAGGAATCGTGACAGCCCTAGTAATTATTATCACCTTATATTAAAGGGATAGTTCACCCAAAAATGAAAATTTCCTCATGATTTACTCACCCTCAAGCCATCCTAGGTGTATATGACTTTCTTCTATCAGACGAATCTAATCGGAGTTATATAAAAAAAAATATCCTGGCTCTTCCAAGCTTTATAATGGCAGTGAATGGGTGTTATTTTTCAATAGTCCAAAAGAAGTCCAATAAAGTGCATCCATCCATCATAAAAAGTGTCCCACACGGCTCCGGGGGGGTAAATAAAGGCCTCCTGTAGCGAATCAATGCGTTTTTGTAAGAAAAATATCCATATTTAAAACTTTATAAATCGTAATCTCTAGCTTCCGCTAATTGCCGTACGCGCGTTCTAAACATCCTTAAAACAAGACAAATTTGAATTTAAATAGTGAGGTTTATGCTATAAAAAAACTCCAGATTTTATCCCTTTAAGCAAGTATTAATATCTTGCAATTTTGCTTCTCAAGTACATTTATGTGTGGATATTTCTGGAAAATAAGGCATAAAAATCCTGATAATAATAAAGTTGTATTTTTTTTAAGAATTAATAAAATTGTTAAATTCTTTTTTTAAAAGACCTCAAGAAAACCAGAAGTGATCTTGACGCTAAGCTCTTGTTTTCTAGTAAAATATCTAAACATCCTTAAAACAAGACAAATGTACTGATAAGCTGAACTGTGCAAGTAAGATAGTAAGATTAGTTTTCACAAAATGTATCTTGAATTAGGTTTATTTTTCTTGTTGGTTAAAGCATAAATGAACGCGCGTACGACAATTAGCGAAAGCTAGAGATTATAAAGTTTTAGATAGGATATTTTTCTTACAAAAATGCATTGATTCACTTCAGGAGGCCTTTATTCAGCCCCTGGAGCCGTGTGGGACACTTTTTATGATGGATGGATGCACTTTATTGGACTTCTTTTGGACTACTGAAAAATAACACCCATTCACTGCCATTATAAAGCTTGGAAGAGCCGACTGGATTAGTCTGAAAGAAGCTACTCATATACACCTAGGATGGCTTGAGGGTGAGTAAATCATGGGGTAATTTTCATTTTTGGGTGAACTGTCCCTTTAACAGCAATATATGCACAGGTTGTGTGTGTGTGTGTGTGTGTGTGTGTGTCTTACTTGCTGGCCAGGCTGATGGCCAGTGGATTGGGTGGCGGCACTAACAGACAGACCGAAGGCACCTGCATGTCCATCCCTCCCGGTCCCGTCACCTGCCACGTGGTTCGCTCAGAGTTATCCTTCAGGATCCCTTCATCGCCCTTACGGATCGTCTTCTGCAGACGCACAGGACAACAGACACACTATGACAAAGCACTTTGAGACGTCAGCCTGGAGTGACTATGTGCCTCACTTATGAAACATGAGTGGCTTTTTCTGTGTATATTGTTTGTAAAACCATTCTTGCTTAATTGCATTAATTCAATAAAGAATTTACAGAGACATTTGTTTGGGATCATTAAGATTTTTTAAATGTTTTTGAAAGAAGTCTCTTCTGCTCTTCAATGCTGCATTTATTTGATCAAAAATAAAGTAAAAATTGTGAAATACTACAATTTGGAAAATAACTGTTTCCTATGTAAATATATAGTAAACTGTAATGTATTTCTGTGATGCGCAGCTGTATTTCCAGCATCATTCCTCCAGTCTTCAGTGTCACATGATCTTCAGAAATCAGTATAATATGCTACATTTAATTTTTCAGGATTCACAGATGAATAGAAAGTTCAAAAGAACAGCATTTATTTGAAATAGAAGTCTTACATTATAAATGTCTTTACTTTCACTTTTGGTCAGTTTAATGCATCCTTGCTAAATGCAAGTATTAATTTAATTTAATTATACACAAATTAATATAAATAGATTTTATAAATTAATAATAAAAACTATAAATACTATTATTAATTGTTATTTAATATTATTAAGTAATATGAATTACTATTATTAAAAAAACAACAACTTTTGATTAAACTTTTACAAACTTTAGAATTGTATTGCATCACAGTATCCACAAAAATACTATATATATATATATACTTATCATTAATTATATATAAATATATCTATATATATATAATTAATAAAACAAACATTTAAAAATATATTTTTATAAAAAAAAATGTATATGTATGTCTTCAGACCTCGTCCTGTCTGAAGTCACACAGCGCCTGCACGAGGATATTTTGACCCGTGATCTTCTCGTCTGGGTTTCTGGGTTTCAGTCTGACGATGCTCTTGGATTTGAGCACCAGCTGTTGCACCATCTCCCTCTGCTCCGTCAAACGCTCACGCTCTCTCTGTTACACACACACACACACACACGCTTATAAACCTGCAGCGCTCCATCAGCATTTACGCATGTTGAAACCTGAGTGAAGCGTCACCTCCAGGCCCTGCAGTAGCTCCAGTAAGTTGTGTAGAGCTGTGGATTTATCGCAGGAGAAGTTCTTGCGGATGTTGTCGTGCTCTTTCTGCAGTTTGCTGTTCATTTCGCACGCCTCTTTGAAGAACTGTGGAAAACAGACCATAAGGATGCATAAAAACTCACTCCAAAATGCATCAGAAAAGCTTCACCTGTCCATCTCACCTGGCTGTATTGTGCATTTTCCTTCAGATGGACGTTAATGCATTTGGTGATCTGAAGCAGCCAGCTCCACTGCGTCTGCAGCGTCTCCATGTAAGCCTGAAAAACACAATCAGACTGCGTGAGAAACACGACAAGACGGGCAAACACAAGACACGAGTGCTCCGAGACCAGACACGCTCACCTGGATCTTATCAGACGCCGGGTGTTTGTTTTTCAGCAGGCTGTCCACCTTCGCTTTGAGGAGGTTCAGTTGTATCTCCTTCTGCTCCAGTTCACTCATGAGTTTCTGAAACACGGGGCAGCTGTCAACAGCTAACAGGGAACCCTCGTATAACCTTTTTAATATTCGATATAGCTTCTCATAACGTTGAGAAAATGTTCTTAGAACAACATTCGCTGATGTTATTTGTACTTTATGAACGTTCTAAGAAATGTTTTTTTGTAACCTTTAAATAACATTCTAATCATGACAAGAAAACTGGACATTTTAACATTCTTAGAATTTAAAAAATAAACATTCATATATTGTTATATTTTGGGTAAAAATAAAAGTTAGTAGAATGTTCTAAGAAACATTTTTGTAACTTTTAAATACAATTTTAATCACAATAAAAACAACTGGACATTTAAATATTTATAGAATATTAAAAATAAACGGTTAAATATTTTATTTTGGGTGAAAAAGCTAATAGAATGTTGTAAGAAACTTGTCTGTAATCACATTCAGAAAATTGGGCACTTTAAATGTTTATAGAATATTAAAAATAAACATTCAAATAACGTTACATTTTTGGTAAAAATAAAGTTAGTAGAATGTTGTAAGAAACGTTTTTGTAACCTTGAAATAATATTCAAATCATGACAAGAAAAGTGGACTTTTCAACATTTTAGAATCATTTCAAAGCAATGTTCCCACAACGTTTTTATAACCTGAATTTGTCACCTGGGGAAAAATCATCACTTCAATATCTCCAAAACCTAAATTATATTCAAAAGACATGATTTTATTGACACTAGATGATTAAATCAACAGTCCACCAGAGGGCGCAAATAAATACAAACCAAACAGCACCATGTCATGTCCTTGTTTACACACAAACAAACCCGCATAAACTTAATTGCATACAATGAAAAATCTACAGATTTAACTTTTAAATAAGCTCAGGCTTATTTTCACACTGTTTTTGTTCTTTAGATGAAAATGTCCTTTAAATTTACTCAATATTTAGTCTCGTTAAATTTGACTCATTTTAACGTAATGCTAAAATAAAATAATACAACTTTATTTTACAGCATTTTTAATTCATAAAATGCAGCTCAAAGTGCTTCACAAGGCAACACGCAAACATAAAAAGGGAAATGAGAATGAGTGCAAAATTAAATAAAATATTTTAAACTTGCATTTTTGTAAAAGCCTGATCTCCTGAAATACTATTACAATGCATTCGCTACTGTAACACAATGTTCCCAGTGTGACTTACAATTCTGTCTAGTGTGTTCATTAAGTTCATTTGTGCATTTTCATTCAGTGCAGACACAAGTTGTAATATTATGTTTATGTAGTATATATGTCTTAAAGGATGCATATGCACGAGTTAATTAAACTGCTAGTGAAATGCCTCCGTTTACCAGTGTTTATTCACTCTTCAGATTCTTTAAAACACTAATGTTTTTATTGCAATCAGTGCTTGCTATGCATCTTAAATGAAAATGCATTTCTAGCTTAGAATCTGATTAAAGCTGATTTTATTATGCTGAGACCCCTAAACAGGGTTATTATCGTTAACTAAAACCATGAAAAAAACATTTTCATTTCTTGAACTGAACTTCAGCTTATTTGATTTATTTCAGCTACTTGCCAAGGCATTATGTCTCATTTTGGCGTTGATGAGCGAGTCTTACTGAGAAGCTCTCCTGTCTCTGCGGGATGTAGACGTCGATGTTTTTGTCGCCCCAGTCGCACACCAGCTCCTCCTCTTCTCGGTCGTTCACCCACATGATCTGGCTGGTGACCTCCTCGATGATGTTACGCAGGTCCTGCAGCTGGACGCTCTGCTGGTACGAGGCTTTCTGAAGATCAGCGCATGATGTTTTAATCACACATTCGGGAAATTAAAACAATCTAAGAAACATGTTATTCACGGCTTCTATAGATGTACATTTGACTGAAAGTAAGCACAACACGTGTGTTTAGCCGAACGTTTAAGTCTGGATTTGATTTGAACCGGTCTCACCAGTAGACTGTCCCATTCCTGTTCCAGTTTGTTGAGACAGGATTTGGTTACGTCTGCGTTTTGGTCTTTGCCTCGCAACTAGAGCAACAAAAAGGTGAATACATACAACAAATACTGCCATGATGCATTATATTATATCTATTATTATATGTAATATTAGATATATTACATATTGTCTATAACATACAGTATTATCTATATACTGTCTATCTATATATGTATGCATGTATGTATATATATATATATATATATATACATATAAAAAAAATAAATGTATAAAAAAATGAAATGAATGCAATACAATTATTTTAATAAACATATTTTGTTAAATAAAAAAACATTGCATAACATCTAGGACATTTTGTGCATATTGACAGTCAGGTAAAATATCATGTTTTATTTGTTTCTTTTCAAATATAAAATATGAAATATTTAATAAAAATTAATACAATTTGTAAAATTATTTCAAGAAATTAATAAAAGTATTATTTTCTTTAAAAAGAAACATTACAAACGTATTATTGTTAATAATTATTATCTTATTATCGTTTGTTTATATGAATATATATATATATATATACAGTATATACACACACACACACACACATATATATTTGTCAATATGCAAAATAAATGCTATGGTCCGACCTAAATGTAAGCTTTATTTTCTATTTGTTATATAGCGTTGTTATTTTTTTCTTTTGATTATGAGGTGAAATATGACCTAATCATGAAATAAATCTCACCATAAGCTCTAATCTTGAATTTTATATGCTTAAAAGAAAACCAGGTGCATCATAATACACAGTAGAAAAGATGGACAGTTATTAATCTGCCACAGATAAATGAGACTAATCAGACCATAAATTAGCCAGTCCAGCTCTGATATGGCAGCCAGTAATAGATGTGTGTGAGTGTGTGTTAAAGGTCACGTCTGTGTTGTTTCATTGTGTGTAACTCACCAGATCCGTCCGCGCTCGATCCACCTCCACACTTCTCTGGATGGAGCTGTGAAACGTGCTGTGATTGGCTATCTGCTGCTCGACAGCCAGCAAATCATCCCCCCACGACAACGTCTCTATCAGCCTCTGCACACACACACACTGACGCACATGCATACACACACACACACACACAGACACACAGACACACAGATTAAAACATGATGTTGCACTAGAAGCAACACTTAACTCTTAAGGCTTGTTTTGCTGCATTAAAACTATTTCGCTATTATAATGAACAAAGCCGGCTGCACTGGAAGTTTGTTGTTTTCTGCTTAGTTTGCAGTGGATTTACCACAGTATAAAAGTCCAGTGGACACAGCCAGTGTTGGGGAAAGTTACTTGCATGCATGACAATATTGCATTACTCCCTAAAAAAGTAAATAATTGCGTTACTTAGTTACTTTTTATGGGAAGTAATGCATTATGTTACTTTTCCGCTACTTTTTCTCATCTGGCCTGAGCTTGTTTCTTTGTTTCTAATATAAAAAAGTTCTATTTTTAGCAAATTTCTAACCAAAATTGAAAGGACTGAGCCTCAGGCTGAAGGAAAAGTAAGTTCACGTCTGTACAGTAGAGGGCGCAGGTCAAACAAACCTTCAGCTGTTCTGGATTGCATGAAGAATAGTACGCAGGAGAAGAAAGTACAACACTCTTCAGCAATAAAAAAAAAATGTTATGTTTATCTTAAGAAATTTTTGCTTATTTAGTATGGTTGAATTGGACCATCGAAGGTCAGCAGCAAAGATATTTGTTAATAAAATGGGATTAAATACATAAAGGATATTTGTGTTGTCTAACATATTTAATTATCACAGGTTTGCGTCATATTCTGAGTTTGTATTTCACTGTTTTTATTCATTTTGAGGAATGCTGAATGTGTTTTTGTGCGAGTGAGATGAGTAAATGCATGTTGAGATTTATTCTAGAGCTACAGTAACATCATGTTCACACAGCGCACACACAACGCCTCTGCACTCACTCCTGATTCCTCTCAACATGGCAACACGAGCAACAGGCCTTATTTGAAAAAGTAACTCGGATATGTATTACTTGGAAAAGTAATGCGCTACTTTACTAGTTACTTGAAAAAGAGTAATCTGATTATGTAACTTGCGTTACTTGTAATCCGTTACCCTCAACACTGGATGCCGCAAGCCCTAAACAAACAAACAAAAATATGTTCTAAGAACATTTTGCTAATGTTCATATTTAGTTATGAAAAAAAAATTCTGAATGTTCAAAATGGGTTTTTGTTTCGGTTGTGTGAACATTAAGGGAACATTCCATTTTAGAATTCTTGCAAACATTATGGCAATGTTAGTTATGAATGTTCTCTGAACAACAAGTGGTAACATTTAAAAAATCTTAGACAAACATCTAAGATGACTAAAACAGGAAAACAATGTATAAATACCATTTTGGTGCTAACAAGTTATGAAAAACGTTATTTCTGAATGTTCAAAATATCCCTTTTTTTTACATTTTAAACATGCTATACAGATGTTAAGGGAACGTTCCATTTTAATCATTTTGAAACAAACATAGGAACGTTACTAAATGTTCTCTGAATGTTCAAAATAAAGTGCCACATTTAAAAAATGTTTCAGAGAAACATTTCAGAAAAAATCATTCCATGAACAATGTATAAACACCGTTTTTGTGATAACATTTTGAGAACATTTAGTTATGCTTTCTGAACATTTCAAAAAAAATTTTGATTATGCAAACATTAATAGAACATTTAATTTAACATTTTTGCAAACGCTATGGGAACGTTATTTATATGTTACATTACAAACGTTATTTTTGAATGCTCTCTGAAACAATCAAAATATCCACTTTTTAAATGTTTAAAAATGTTTTCTGGTTATGCAAACGTTAGGGGAACATTCCATTTGATCATATTGCAAACATTATGGGAACGTTACTTTTGAATGTTCTCGGAATGTTCCGAAACAAGTGGCAACATTTAAAAAACATTAGATAAAACTAAAACATTTCAGAAAAAAACATTCCATGAATGATGTATAAATACTGTATGTACTTAATACTTTTGTGCAAACATTTAGCTTTTTTAAAAGTTTTTTAAATATGTTTTCTGGTGATACATTTGATCATTTTGGTAACATTACGGAAATGTTACTTTTCAACGTTCTCGGAAACAAGAAGTAGCATTTAAAAAATAAATCATTAGACAAACTAAAACATTCAGTGAATGATGTTTAAACGTTATGAATGAAGGTTCTATTAAGGTCATAATTTTGAGAGAATCTTTTCAGAGCTTTCTGAGAATATTCCCTGTTAGCTGGGAAAACACACATTGTCTCGTTCTTTTCTCCGGCCCACTCAAAGTCACTGTGCTCTTCAGCAAACGTCTGTGATTCATTAACTCTGACCTCCTGACAGGAGGGAGTGTCGAGTCGACCGTGTTATTGACCCCTGCGGGAGGCTGAGGAATTCTGGGGTTTTAGGACTCATGGGAGAGACTCAGACAGACAAACAGTAAGAGTGGCTCAGAACAGAGAGGCATGCTGGCTCTGATTCAGGTTTCTCAGTACAGAACTGTGTTCTTTGGCAGGACGCCGAGTTCATCTGCTGAGTTTTTCTTTCGTTTTCTCTCTCGCTCTCTCTGTCCTGGCAAACACTCACCCTGCGTCTTTATCTAGGCCTTACTGAACAGAGCAGCACTTATTTGTGTGCTTTTAAGTTGATGTCTATTTCTGGCAAATCAAGCTGAGATAATAATCAGAAATGTTTCTCGAGCAGCAGATCAGCATATTATACTGATTTCTGAAGATCATGTGACACTGAAGACTGGAGTAAATTCAGCTTTGATCACAGGAATAAATTACATTTTATTATATATATCTGCTATTTTAAATTGTAATAATATTTCAGAATTTTTACTGTATTTTTGATCAAATAAATGCAGCCTTGATGAGCAGAAGAGACTTCTTTTAAAAACATTAGAAAATCTTCCTGACCCAAAACATTTGAACAATAGTGTATAATTAGATTTTCTATATTTTTCATATTTCTATATTTTTAATATTTTAAATATTTTATATTTTATATATATATATATATTTATTTATTTATTTTACATTTTTCAGCATTTTGGCTTTTATTAATGACAGAAATATTGATGCTACGGCCAGCTGATATGGCAAAAAAATGATATGTATTTCAACATACTTGATGTTGATATCAACTAACCCACAAAAAGCACATTAAAGTCATCACAGTGTTTACAATGGTGCTTAATTATAATCGCCTGCAAAACCCACCAGTGCTGTTTGTCATGGAAAACTTGCATGGATAAAACACTGTGTCAGACAGAGGTCTTGACCAGAGAGGCCTGTGGTGTGAAGGCTGTTTACCCTCTGCTGTAGGATCCAGGCCATGGCCTCGGTGAAGAAGCGGTTGGGCTCTTCCCGGCTCGTGCTGCGCCGCATCGTCCTGCTGCCCCACTTCTGCTGCAGCGGAGGACCGTTCAGAGCCATGCTGAGATCTCTGATCTGCTCAGAAAATATATTCACACTGTCCACAGACAGAGAGAGAGAAGATAATGTTACAGCAGAAGTGTTCATAGACCAGAAACATACTGAATTATTATGAATTGCATATAAACTACTGTTTTCTAATGTTTCTGAAAGACATCTCTGCTGCTCACCAAGGTGCATTTATTTGATCAAAAATAGGGTTAAATTATGAAATATTATTAGAATGTAAAACAGCTGTTTTCTATGTGAATATCTGTTAAACTGTAATGTATTTCTGTGATGCGCAGCTGTATTTTCAGCATCATTACTCCAGTCTTCAGCGTCACATGATCTTCAGAAATCAGTATAATATGCTGATCTGCTGCTCGAGAAACATTTCTGATTATCATCAATGTTGAAAACAGTCGTGCTGCACAATATTTGTGTGGATACTGTGATGCTTTTAATTTTTCAGGATTCACAGATGAACAGAAAGTTCAAAAGAACAGCATTAATTTGAAATAGAATCTTTTGTAACATTATAAATGTCTTTACTGTCACTTTTGACCAATTTAATGCGTCCTTGATTAATAAAATTATAAATTTATTTAAAAGTAAAAAATTTGTACTGACCCCAAATGTTCGAATCATGATGTATCACAGTTTCCATAAAAATATTGTGCAGCACAACTGTTTTTAACATTGATAATAATCAGAAATGTGTCTTGAGCAGCAAATCAGCATATTAGCATGATTTCTGAAGATCATGTGACACTGAAGACTGGAAATTCAGCTTATAAATGACATTTTACTATGTATTACAATAGAAAACATCTATTTTAAATTGTAATAATATTTCACCATTTTTCACTGTATTTTTGATCAAATAAATGCAGCCTTGGTGAGCAGAAGAGACTCTTTCAAAAACATAAAAAACCTTAATGATTTCAAACATTTGTCCAGTGGTGTGTAAATGAATGGCAGGTAATGCCTGATGTGTCTCACCTCTGCATCACGCTCTCAGACGGCAGTCTCTGCTGTTTCAGGTCTATAGCAAAGCCTCTGAGCTGGTCAGTGATATCAGCAGCAGACGCCAGACAGTTTTGAGCTGCGTTGGCATCTCCACCCTGCAGCACACACACACACACACATGGCCGGGAACAATAGAAAACCACCGTCAGAAAAGCCCAGGATCAATGAATGCAAACACTCAGCCGTGTCAGAGCAGCTCAGTGTGTGAGTTTATGCATTTTGGACTCCAGAACAAACACTCTGTGTTCAGACCTCAATAGCAAATTAATTTAGTTTAGCATGCTTGACCGTCTGAACGACGTGTTTGTACATCAGAAATCAATGCTACTTCAATAACAAATCTGTTGCATGAAACCTGATTGAAATAATAGCACAGCAATACAGACAACACTGATGAAATTAACAATGCATAGAGAGGAGATACAGTTCAATGTACAGGAATATACGCATGGATAACTGCGACAAACTAAACACCTAGATTCGAAAAGATTATTGTGTGCAAAATGCATCATACGGTGTTTGAACAGTGTTTGTTTATTCTCCTTCATGTCAATCCAAACCTGTGTGACTTTCTTTCTTATGAGTAACACAAAATGTGAAAAATCTTCATGCTGCTCTTTTTATATACAACCATGGCATACAACTTAGTATTTTTACTTGACAAGCAAAATAACTTAATATATTAAGTTTTGTTTTCCTAAAAATGTATCAAAATGAAGTGAGTTTACGCTTAAAACAAGAAAAATATCTGCCAATGGAGTCAGAAAAAATAAACTTAATTCCAAGGCACAAAAGATTAGTGGACTGATTTTTTCTTTAGCATTTTTATCAGAAAACAAGACTTTATATCTTAAATTATTTAGCTTCTCCACTAAACGCATCCCGATTTAAGAGTGTTTAGATAATTGTAATGGAAAAGTCGAAAACAAAAGATAAAATAAGACAAAAATATTAAGAAAGAAATAATTTTTTGCAGAGATGAAAGCAAAAGGTGACCACAGCCAGATTTTGAGTGAAAAACTGATTATAGTGATATTTAAATTATTATAATAATTACATATAAAAACCTGAAATATAGTGCACAGGGCTATTTATGGTGCTTTCGTTGTACTTTTTGTGTGTGTGTGTGTGTGTGTGTGTGTGTGTGTGTGTG
>NW_015505766.1:1091617-1091875 GCF_001515645.1 Sinocyclocheilus grahami | reverse complement strand
GTGTGTGTGTGTGTGTGTGTGTGTGTGTGTGTGTGTGTTATGCAGAAGAAAAAAAGGTCACACAGCTTTGGAAAAACATGGTGAGGAAATAAGGCTAATTTTATATAAAGCGAATCATTTTCATTTTTGAATGAACTATTTGTTCAATAAATTTCATACTATATTATATGATTTATTTTTATATTATTTATAATTTTATATAAAGTAAATAATTTTCATTTGAGTGAAAATGTGTTCATATATATATATATATATATA
>NW_015505766.1:1082192-1090920 GCF_001515645.1 Sinocyclocheilus grahami | reverse complement strand
TGTGTGTGTGTGTGTGTGTGTGTGTGTATGTGTGTGTGTGTGCAGCAAACAGACTCATGGGAAACTCTACAGCTCATGTATGATCCTGTAAACTCCTGACATGCGACTAAATCAAACTGGTGTGTCTGTTCATCATACTCACAGACTTCAATATTAACGCTGTGTTGTCCAGGTAATCCTGACACTGGGCCTGTAGAAATGATATCTGCTGCTGCACAGGCATCATGTTGGGGCTGATGGGGAAAAAAACGATTATATCAATCCTGCCACCTTCTTCACTACTTATTTGCATGCAATGATCAGTATCTACAGGCATTACAGACATGCAGAAATGGGGTTTTCACTGCTGGCTCTTCAATATTTCCCTGACAGCTCTCCATTATGTGTCATAACTGTTATCAGAAGCTCATCTGAACGTTGACTGATTTATTGTGCTTTATGACCAGCTTGTTCCTCGCTGATTTACGGCGCTGCATTCCTCTACCATCCTGCGAAATCTCTCAGTCGAACCCGACACAAAGACGCCCAACCAGCTGGTGCAGAGCTCCCGCGCCAAAAACACTGCAATAAATCTCCTGAAAATGGCTGTTTTTGGTTCCTGACTAATATTTGTCATATTATATTATATTACATGTTATATATTTCCAGCTGAAACTGATGGTTTACAAACTTATCATTGGTTATTGATCACTTATCTAATTAATAAACTGTATAAAGACAGTTTAACAGTGTGTAGTAGAAGAAGTCTCTTCTCTACATATGGAAATAAAATATATAAATATTAAATACTTTTGTTTTTAATATCATTTTATTTTTTATTTATATAAACTTTATTTATATAAATGTATTTGATGCATTCTTTTATTTATGCATTCTTTTTATTGCTATTTATTTTTGTCTTTTTCGTTTATTATTAATTAATTAATTATTTTTATATATTTATAAAAAATATTACTTTTAATGTTTTTATATATATATATATATATATATATATATATATATTAATTGCATTTATATGCATTTTATTTGGTGCATTATTTTACAATAACATCTTGACCAGGCATTCTGAGTTCTTCTAAAACAAGTGATAAAAAGTTGAAAAACAAATAAAAAGCAGCCAGTTTTAACTCTCCGAGATGAGCAAACGTGTCTGATTTGAATGGAGGATATGCATATGAAAGCACAACAGAGTCGTTATTCATGTTTATGACCAGTAGCTGCCAAATGACTCATGAACTTGTGCGGAGCGCTTGGATACAGCAGGCAGCGCCTTTTCCACAGGATCCTGTAATTACTGAGTATGCAGATCTACAGGACGCTCTGCACGTCTGAAAGTGCAATGTAAACTCATGCAGAAACGGAAACAAAGGAGCTGACAGTATCAGCAGGGGTTGTGTTACCGAACGACCAGCAGAGGCCTACATTTACACAACTACACCTCAGCCTGACCTAAAGACATCCAGCTTTATATACTCCAGAGAGAGATATGAGAGCCTTTGATGTGCCTGTTATAAACCTTTGAAACGGTTTCGTATTATGATACAGTTTCACCTCGATTGCACTAAGCACTTCATGTATTTATTTAGTTTTTCCTCAGAATTTAAAATTCTTCTTTTAACTTATTTGTTTGAAACAATTTTATATTTTGTATTTATATTTATAACTTGCTTTAACTTTTGCAAACAAAAACTAATCATAGAAAAAAAACTTTGCATTGGTGTACGTTACATTTGCATATTAGTGCTTGAATCCTGTCAAATAAACTTCTTTTAAATACTTTTGTAAAACACGTTTTGAATAACTAAATTAATATATTTTTTTATATGTTTCACGTTATGCCTTACATTTATTTTTGTATTTTTACCCTTTTAGATTTTCTGTAAACTGTTGCAAACAAACACAAATCATAAATAAATGTTATATTTGCATACTAGTGCCTTTTTATTTTTTAATTGTTAAATTAATATTTGTATTAATATTTTAAATTAATATATCTTATTTTGAATTAGATTTATTTTGCGTTTATAAGCTTTTAATTTCCCTGTATAAAATTAGCTGGAACTTTTGCAAAACAAAAACAGAGAAAAAAATATATTAAATTAGTGTCCATGTTATATTTGCATATTAGTTCTTATTTATTTTCAAATAATATTTTTAATTATATAGCATTTTGTATTATTTTATTTCGTATTTTTAAGCTTTTAACTTTTCTGTATAAATTATGCTGAAACTTTTGCAAACAAAAACAAACGATAAAAAAATACATAAATTAATAACTAATTTTAACTAATAGCCTATACAAGTATGTATTATGTAACATTTCGCATTATGTGTATCTTTTGTATTTTTAAGCTTTTATTTTTTTGTATAACTTGCTGAAACTTTTGCAAACAAAAACAAACGATAAAAAAATACATGTACATAGTGTTTTTTTAATTACTAACTAAATTAATAACTAATTTTTTTTAAATGACTTTAAGCTAGCATATATAAATATGTATTATGTAACATTTCGCACTATGTGTATGTTTTGTATTTTATTTTTTTATTGTTTTGTATAACTTGCTGAAACTTTTGCAAGCAGAAATCATTAAAAAAATACCTTACATATTATATTTGCATACTACGCATATTAATGCAAATCAAAAAAGAAAGAAAGAAAAAGTGGCAAGTAACAGGTGTTCACTCACACTTGGCCGCCGCTCATCGAGCCTCTGGAGAAACTGTGGCTGAATCCCTCCGCATGCTCCTGGGTGAAACCATTATTCCCCCGCTGCACCACCACCTCGCTCCGCGCGTACGGATACGCGGCGGCCGCGTTCAGCTCGCTACGCGATCCCGTGCGGCGTCCCATCATGCTGAGGCTGCGTTGCGAGCCGTGCATGCTCATGACTGCACCCGGGGTGACCTCTAAAAATGGTGGAGTTTAAACGCGAACCTGAGCTCAGATCCGCAGGTCCAGATCAACCCAGCCGTCTAGACTCTCCGCGACGCTCCGCTCGGAAGAGCCGCAGTTTAGGATCCGAAGTCACACCCACTGACCTCCATCTGAACACACCCGCCTTCACATGCCTGGAGGCGTTCCTGATCGAGCACTGTGACATGCACTAAACTATTTTAGACAACATTGTTGCTAATTATCATCATGCATGCGGATTTATGACCTCAGATGCGTTTATAACCCATAAACGCATTTGCAGATCCTTGTAAGCGAACTGCAATAAAAAAAAGTGCTAAATTAGACTTTAAACTTAGTGTTTAATCTGTGATCAAATTCAAAATGTGCAATGCAAATGAAGCGCAATGTAAACTTTTCACAACATGTACTTTGGCAACACTGAATATGTAAGCAAGTCTGATGCATTTAATAAATCTCTTGAATACTGAAAACACTGTTAGAAAAATATATTTTAATTATTTTAAAACGAACTGTTTTTAACATTTCAGGAATATGCATGAAACTATTTGAAACAACATAGCTGTTCATTATCATGCATGCAGATTTATGACCTCAAACCATATAAAGAATGTTTTGCAGATCCTTTTAAGTGAACTGCGATAAAAAAATAAAAAAGTAATCATTTAATGCTTTTTTGTAAAAGTTTAATCTGTAACTAGATTGAAAAGTTTGTGGACAAACTTTAAGTTGGCTTGAAAAAGCCTAGCCAGAAAAAGCTTTAAAAGCTTGCAGTCTGAAAGTTTTCAGTTTGAAGTAGTTTGAAAGTTAAAATAGTTTTAAAGATTAAAGTTTGAATGTTTTCAAGGCAATACAGTCTATCAGAAAAACAGTTAGCAGGTATAAAACACTGCTAGTGTACCTGGGGTGGTTTCTAGGCTGTTTCTCGCATGACTAGCATGTTGCTAACATGTTTTTATAATGGTTAACATGTTGCTAGCATGATTAGCATGTTGTTAGTATGATTAGCATTTTACCAGCATGTTTTCTAACATGGTTAGCATGTTGCTAGCATGATTAGCATGTTGTTAGTATGATTAGCATTTTACCAGCATGTTTTCTAACATGGTTAGCATGTTGCTAGCATGATTAGCATGTTGTTAGTATGATTAGCATTTTACCAGCATGTTTTCTAACATGGTTAGCATGTTGCTAGCATGATTAGCATGTTGTTAGTATGATTAGCATTTTACCAGCATGTTTTCTAACATGGTTAGCATGTTGCTAGCATGATTAGCATGTTGTTAGTATGATTAGCATTTTACCAGCATGTTTTCTAACATGGTTAGCATGTTGCTAGCATGATTAGCAAGTTACTGGCTAGTTTCTAACATGATTAGCATGTTACTAGCATGTTTGTTAGCATAATTAGCTAATAACTAACATGTTGTTACCATGATTCTAGCATTATTAGCATTTTAATAGCATGGTGTTAACATTTTGTTAACATGATTAGCAATTTACTAGCATGTTTCTAACATAATTAACATGTTACTAACATGTTGTTAGCATGATTAGCCTGTTACTAGCATGGTGTTAATATTTTGTTAACAAGATTAGTAAGTTGCTAGCATGATTAGCATATTGCTAGCTTGGAGTTAGCATGATTAGCAAGTTACTAGCATTTTTCTAACATGATTAGCATGTTACTATCACGTTGTTAACATGATTGGCATGTTACTAGCATGGTGTTAGCAGGATTAGCAAGTTACTAGCATGGTGTTAACATGATTGGCATGTTACTAGCATGTGTTAGCAGGATTAGCAAATTACTAGTATGTTGTTAACATGATTAGCAAGTTACTAGCATTTTCCTAACATGATTAGCATGTTATTAGCATGTTGTTAACATGATTAGCAAGTTACTAGCATGATGCTAACATGATTCTAGCATGATTAGTATGTTGCTTGCATGTTTTTAGCATGGTGTTAACATTTTGTTAGCATGATTAATAAGTTATTATCATGTTGTTAGCATGATTGTAGTATGATTCGCATGTTACTGGCATGATTTTACCATTATTGGCATGTTACTAGCACGATGCTAGCATGTTTTCTAGCAAGTTGCTAGCATGTTACTACCAAAGTGTTAACATTTTGTTAGCAAGTTACTAAAATTTTTCTAGCATGATTAGCATGTTACTAGCATGTTGTTAGCATGTTTCTAGCATGATTAACAAGTTACTACCATTTTACTCCACCTGCTTCTGTTCTTCCTGATTATGTTCCCTGTTTATAAGTCCTGTGTTCTCCCAGGTCCTTTGCCCGCTATTGATTTGGATTTGTGTTGCTGTAAGTTGGATGTACTCCTGGATTTATTATTAAATACCCTGTTTACTCTGTTCTTTCGTCACGCTCTTCATTCCAAGCCAGCAGCAAACCGTGACAGATATATTTCTATTTATTTTAAAAGCATCTACCTTAAATATTTCAACAGTGCATAAAACTATTTTTAAAAACATAGCTGCATGCGGATTTATGAGCTCAGATGAATATACTGAATGTTTGTTTGCCTCTTTTAGAGTTTCATCCGTAACTAAAATTAAAAATGGTCAAAAAGTGAAATGCAAACTTTTCACAACTGCTTGAATATTTCGTATTGAATATTTAAGCAAGTCATTCAAATTAAAGTCCAATGCATTTAATAAATCTCATGAATACTAAAAACACTGCTGTTTTTGCTTCCAATAGTTTATATAATATTATAGAATATATATTTCCATCTGAAACTGATGGTTTATAAACGGATCATTAATTATTGATCATTTTCAATTAATAGCAACTGCTTTTAACTTTTTAATATGCATAAACCTATTTTAAACATACTTGTTACTGATAATCATGCAAATGTATGATGAAATAAGAGTGAAATATTTTTTATTTTTAGAGTTTCATCTGTAATTAAATTCAACTTAATCAAAAAAAGTGCAATAAAAATATTTAAGCAAGCCATTAAAGCTGATTTTGGTACTTTTTGACTAATATCCATCATGTTATATTACATTACGTGATTGATATTTCCTCTGAAACTTGAAAAATGATTAGTTACAGATCACGTAAAATCTCATTAAAATGTAATTTCCACCACAAAATAAACGATGACTGGCGATATGGTGGAGATGTTGGACATAGTTAGTCAAATAAAATAATCTAGTGTGCTTAAAGTATGATTTTATATTAGTGCACATGACCGAAAGTGCCTGAAGTTGAAGAAACACCCAATTTGACAATTGCTTTTACCAACCTAATAATGCAGCTTGAATCTTGGGAATGACGGACAATGGAGTGACAGAGAGAGGCGAGTTTAACCAGAGTATCAGGTGAAGCGTAACATAATCAGTTTAGGCTTTTGGGAGCAAAACACAAACAGTCTCTCTCTCGCTCGCTCCTTCCCAGAATAATAGAGAGCGTTTCTAATCAGGAGGGTCTTTCTGACTCACTTCCTGCTGAAAAAAGCACAACTGCATCCTGAGTTTCCTCCAGTCACACATTCATGCATGCTGACCTCAACACAAGAGGATTTCCCTCAGACGGACAATAATGCACAACGTCTGTGCATCTCGTAATATGTAATGGGTGTTTGCACAGAAACTTCTCTTGGGTTTCCAGGCATGTCACTTCCTGTCTGCATGTTAGTATGGATGCCACTAGTAGTAGTACTTAGCAATTAGCAAACAACTCTAATTACTTTTGGATCTAAGAAAAGAGCTTTTGCGGAACTATAACTCATTTGTTTTCCAGTCGGTGACGGTGGTTATTTTCCAAGCTGCTCATTTGTTTGGAGTGAGGTCGTGAGGGCGTGTCACTGAAGCTGTTGAACAAACCAGTTTCGATTGTGTTTATTTGAATATTTGATCAGTCATTGTGCTGCATGTCTACACCAATCCAGACAGATTTAAGAGATTTGAACACATGCATGCAAACATGTAACATTACACATATGTTATGTTAAGCAGCGCACATTTTTGTGCATTGCGATCATAGGCTCAGGCTTATTAGCGTTTTAGTATTTTATGTAGATCGACTTATTTGAGCCCTACTGGTAGATGCTGGAACTACACGCTTATGATAGCAAAAGGCCTGTTTCTCCATTGACACACATTCAAAAGTAGGTGTGTATTGTTCGTTAGACGTATCATTTTATTGTTGATGTTTTATCATTGACAGATTATTTTAACTGAGACAGATTGCACATATATGTTCCCCCGTCTGCTGCCTATGAGCGATGTGTCACCAGTTTATTTTAGGGATGCACCGATATGAAAATTTTGTCCGATACCGATAACCGATTATTCTTTATTTTTGAAAGCCGATAACCGATATGTTGGCCGATAAATCTATATCCAAATTGTTATATACTTTTTGAGAGCCTGATTACAAAAAAGGTCTCATCATTAAAAGCCACATCCCAAACACTTCAACATAAGCAGCCTAGTTTGAACGGTGTACGTTTTAAAAATATTTTTACTCTCCCATTACCAAATTTAGTCATAAAAAAGTCTTACAAATAAATAAAATAATGCAAACAAGTCACTGGACATCATTACACGTGTAAAGAATCAAAATGAATGCGCCACAGATCAATAAAACAGAATAGCCTCTGCACGGACAATAATTAAATGATTTTAATTACTAAACCATATTGTTGATGAAAATAATAAGAGAAAAATACAAGTGGTTGTTGTTATTAATAATGTATCAATGATTTTGAAAAAGTAACAAATTAATACCACTGTTTTAAATAGCAGCCGTTGAGCTGCACGTGCTGAAGCTGAAGAGCTGAATGAACACGGTAAACTGAAGCGTTTTGCTGGCAGCTTATTTAACTCAAGGAAATGCATCCTGAGATTAATATTAATACAACATAAACATAATATTACAACTTATATATGTACAAAATGACGCAGTTATTGCGTGCTATAGTCAGAATGTGTGATCCTGTTGTGGATGCGCTCTTCCCATAACAACGCGCTGAAACACGGCAACTAAACCCAAAGAATGCACAACGTTTTATTATAATAATGTTCTCATTAGAATGTTATATACACAACATTCCCAATCATAGTTATTAATGTTGTGCACTGCTGTTTGAGCTGCGTGTGCTGAGCTAAAGACGATCACCGGTAAACTGAAGCGCTCTTTTAACTTAACCAAACGCATTCTATATGAGATAAATCATATATACATCAAATAAACAATATTACAACGTACAATTGCACAAAAGGCTGCAAACGAACAGCGCGCATCTGAAGTGTCTCTGAAGGAAATAATGCATTATTTATCGGCTTTAAGATATCGGCCAAATTTTCTTATCAGGCCGATACCGATAACAGAAAAAATGAGCATTTATCGGCCGATACCGATATGGTGGCCGATATATCGTGCATCCCTAGTTTATTTATTTATTCATTTTTTAAAACATTTTTAGCAAAAAAAAAAAGTTTTGATATACTACTAGTTTAAAATTTGTATTTTTATATTTTCTGTTTTTTTGCTATAGTTTTAGTAATTTTGTTGTGTTTTATCTTTTTTTTTTTTTTCAACATGATTATTTTTCTTTTTTCTTTTTTTTTTGCATAGGCTCTTCTATTGTAAGTTACTTTGGATAGAAGTGTCGGCTAAACATATAATTTAAATGTTTTAAATAAGTCTATATCATTAATTTTTATTTATTACTTTTGATTTATTTCGTTTTAAGTAACTTAAATAATTCCATTAAATTATACACACACACACACGCACACTCACTCACACACACACACACACACACAC
>NW_015505766.1:1078310-1082035 GCF_001515645.1 Sinocyclocheilus grahami | reverse complement strand
ATATATATATATATATATATATATATATATATAATTTCAGTTAATATCTCTTTTATTTAAAGTAATGAAAATGCTTTTATGATTTTAGTTTTAACAGCCTCAACAGAAAAAATAAGCAGCTTCCTTCAGGTATTAAACCTTTGGTTGTGACATGAAAGACAATATAATTACATAATGTATTTAAAAGTGAAAGCCTCATACTCTTTGCTCTATTAAGTGGTTTCAATAGTTTTTGTGAGCATTTAATGCTCTATAGGTCAAATACACTTAATGTAAAGGACACACTTGTGTCTTGAGTCATTATAATGCAGTTGAGACTCAGATTACTCGGCACAATGCAAGGGATTTGTGTAAGTATCTCTGATTAAAAGCTTCTTGTTCTCATAGGGCAATTTGTAAGTCATGAAACGTTTGAGATGATTCCAGCAGTAAGTTTATACGATCATGTTAAACTGAGACTCATGCCCAAAAGCTATAAACTCGCAGAAACATGTTGCATCATATATTTTATCCCAAAATCATAAGAAACAAGGACTTTGCGTGAAGAACAAATACAATTTTTTTTTTGCATTTTGACATTTCACAATTAAGCACCTTTCCTTCTCGACTTCTCTTTATTTTATAAATACATCCTGATATTTTACCATACTAAAGTGAAGTATCATATGACCTTTTGTAATCATGCTCAATGATGATTCTCAATAGATTACTGTTACTGCAAAACAATCATTTGCATTAGCTTCATTTAAAGGTATTGCAACAAATAATGTATAAATATTTTAATGCATTTATTTATTGTATTGCAGTAATGAGATTTGGGTTGTTAATTGTCTTGAAAATGGTGTCACAATGCAAAAACAATCCATTTTCTTCATGCAAAGTATAATTGTTTTCTTCTGTTTTTGAGGTGAAATATGACCTGGACATGTTCACCACAGGTCTTCTGAAATTCGCAGCAGTGTGTTCGCAGCACTTCGTTCTGATCATCTCCACCCTCACTAGAGGCGACACGGGAAAAAAGACTGAACTTGTTTGCATGTGCAAGTGTGTGTGAATGCCTGATTTCTATAGCGTTCTGGGGAAATTATTAGAGCGAAGAGCAAGTTGATGTACGTGTGTTAATCAGCAAATGAAGTGAAATAAAACTAAGGAATAGTTCACCCAAAAATGAACATCCAAGATGTAGATGAGTTTGTTTCTTCATCAGATTTGGAGAAATTGCATCACTTGCTCACTGCAAGTGAATGGGTGCCGTCAGAACGAGAGTCCAAACAGCTGATAAAAACATCACAATAATCCACAAGCAATCCACAGCACTCCAGTCCATCAGTTAACATCTGGAGAAGACAAAAGCTGAAACAAATCCAGCATTAAGCTGTTTTTAAATCAAATACATTGAGTCCATAATCCATAATAACTCTTCCTCCAGTGAGTCAGTGTTCTGGTGTGAGTCAGGAGAGAAATCTGCACAGATCAAGCAGCGTTTAAACAGCTCTAAACACATATGTGGCTGGATTTTGATGTGAGAGACAACAGCAGATGGAGTGTTATTATGGATTATAGACTCGTATTTGAGTTAAAAACGTCTTAATGCTGGATTTGTTTCAGCTTTTGTCTTCTCCAGATGTTAACTGATGGACTGGAGTGCTGTGGATTGCTTGTGGATTATTGTGATGTTTTTATCAGACTCTCATTCTGACGGCACCCATTCACTTGCAGTGAACAAGTGATGCAATGCTACATTTCTCCAAATCTGATGAAGAAACAAACTCATCTACATCTTGGATGACCTGAAAGCTGAAAAATGACTCTTTGTTATTGTCCTCTTGCATTATTGACAAACTATTTTCCTGTTTAACACTGTAAAGCTGCTTTGACACAATCAGTATTGTATAAAGCGCTGTACAAATAAAGGTGACTTGACTCGAAAGTGAGTCTGTTTTTTAGCAAATGTCACTTTTGGGTGAACCACTCCTTTATATGTGCATTTGTACAGTCAAATTGTACCACATTTATCTCTTTTAAATATAAACGTTGTCTCAGATGTTTAAAATCTAAATTCAAAATGCAGTTGTATAGTTGACGTACAGTATGATTACAGAGCAATAACATGAATGTGGAGCAGCTCAGATCATTTGATGAGAAACGCGTTCATATTGAGATTTGATTGCTAAGATCTCTTCTAACGCTCCAGAGGAGACACGTGTGAGATTACTGGGGTCTTTTTCTCAGGAGAAACATCTGAGAAGCAGGAGACGCCATTGCTTACTATAGAAGCTGTTTCTCATTCCTGCGGGTTTCTTTCTTATGCAATAATGATGTGCAGTTCTTGGGAAAGTGTTTTCACAAATGCTTCTGATTAAATGTTTGGTGACAGTCTGAGATTTGGTGAGATGTCCATGTGGAGGAATGAGCGTCAGGCTGAGACATGCAGTAAACACCTTCAGAAATGTGCCCAGAGCGTTGATTAACCCACTGAATCGAGCAGTCAGAAACTCTATCTCTGTCTCAGAGCGGTTGTGACCGTATGCATGGCCAGATGCGCTCATTCACACGTCCTGCTGTGAAATACTGCGACTGCATGTCTGGACTAACACCGTTCACACCCAAAGACACCATTTACTTCTGTGATGTGACGCTCTTAGAGTCTCAGAGCCGGAGTAAATTCTTAGATTTTGATGAAAGATTAGGGAGGCAAACATTTTTATTCTTGGAAATAACATGCACTGCTGAAGTGTGCAAAATAAGATCAGGAAAATGCATTAGGAAAGTAAATAGTTTAAAAAGTGCCATTTTTGTAACACTTTTCATTATTGTGTCCTTGTAACATGCTGCATTATAAGCAAGCTTATTTTATACATTAATTCATCGACATAATAATTACAATTCAATTACAGGATTGCATCAACATGCCCTATTAAGCAAATATAACATGAACACTGATGTAAAGTGTATTTATTTATTTTTTATTCTATTTTTTGCAGGAAGGTTCAAAGGTTTAGAAAAGTTTATACAGATAAAATAAATGCTTAAAGATACAAAAAAGTTAAATATTTAGATCATTTAATGAATACTTAAAAAAATCATAAATTAATCATTTAAAAATAGAAAAGAGAAGTATTTTGACAGCAAAACCTAAATTAAAAATACACTTAAAATACAAAAAACATTAAAACCACAAATATGTTAAACATTTAGATCATTTTTAATAAATAATAATAAAAGTTATATGAGAACTATTTAACAGAAATATGCACAAAAAAAAAGAAGAGTGACAGTGTAAAAACTCAATTTAAAATGTGCTTAAAAATACAGAAGAAGCTTTAAAATACAAAAGGTTAAACATTTACATAATTTAAGATCGTTTAAAATAATTCTTTAAAAATAAAACATTTAAAAGAGAAGTATTTAATAGAATTATATGAGTAAAAACTCAATTAAAATGCAAAAAATGTCAAATCTAAGCATTTAGATTTAGTTTATTATCATTTTAAATAAACAATAAAAAATTTAACAGTTTTAAGCAGAAGAATTTAAAAGAATGATGTCAAAAAGAGTGACATGCATGCAAAATCAGACCAAGAATACGTAGAAAGTAAATCATTTCAAAAGTGCCTTTTGTCTGCTAATTGATGCGATGTGCATGAGGAAAGCACTAATGTGGCACACCGTTCCAGAGAAACACACCGCACCCATATACATGCACAACTCAAACTGTACTGTAA
>NW_015505766.1:1068310-1073310 GCF_001515645.1 Sinocyclocheilus grahami | reverse complement strand
TGCAGAGTGAGCCAAGGACAGCAGACTTTTCCAGGAGAAGCTTTGTGAGACGGACTTGGCGTGTCTGTTCTGGAGAGCGCTGTCGATGTGTGCCAGGCCATATGGTGCAGGGCCTGAATGAACCAAAACATGCAGATATTTCAATGACTTCATAAAAAATAGGGAAAACATCCCTAGAGTGTGCAATACATTTAACATGAACTAACATGCATTTCAAAAATGTGTTTTAAAAGCTGAAGCGTTATAGTATTTGGTCCCCATTTTGGAATCTTCAAGTGAAATGAATAACTATGTCCATGATAAACTCTCACAATTAAGTGACGCAAGAACTATAATAGAAATATACAACTATATGTGACCTTTTTCACATAATAAAATCAATATTTCATGTCCGTTTATTTAATTATTTATTTGGCAAGATATTGTACAATATACTGTACATAATGCACATTATAATATAATATAATATAATATAACAATATTCGGCACTCTCTTTCTGTTCTCATAATAAAATAATTTAAACTCAAATCAAGATGTAATGTCCATTTATTTAATTATTTAACTGGCAAGATAATGTTTAGTGGGCTTATAATACAAAATATAATAATATAATATAATGTTCCTTGACACTCTGCACTCTTTTTTTTCAAATAAAAATGTTAAAAATCAATATTTCATATCGATTTATAATTATTTATCTATTTTGCCAAAGTAATGTACAGTATACGCAATGCCACAGTATAAAATATATTAGTATAACGTAAACCAGTATGGCTTCAATTGCTTACTAAACCCGAATGATGTACAACGTTACGGCGTGCGTTTGCGCCGAGTGGCGGTTCGAGCTGCAGTCGGGACTGCAGCAGAATGTGGTCACCAAGGTAAGATGCTCTGATGGATGCCCTTGGAAAGGATTCCCTCCGGGGGATGGAAAGCTACCATTTAAAGGAATAGTTCACCTAAAAATGTAAATTCCGTCATCGGTCAGTATGTGTCGTATTTACTCACCCTCGTGTCCTTCCAAACCCGTACGACTTTCTTTGTATCCCTGGAATACAAAACAATAGAGGTTTAGCCGAATGTTCACGCTGCTCTTTTCTGTACAGTGGAAGTGAATGGGGACTGGGGCGGTTGAGCTGCCAAAATCGCACAACCAAATTTTTTTATGGCACATCATAATTATGGCATAAAATGTAGTATCTGTCATCAAAGACGCCATTTGAAGCTAAACGCAGACGTTTAAACGGACAGATATGGATGAAACCTGCTATGATTACCCTACTTTTAAAGCATAAATTTGATTTAAACAATAGGTCTACATAATATTCACATATGCAGTTCATAGGGGTCATATTTGTATTAGCCCTACAGTTACAGCATGAAATAGCTACTATTTAAACCTATAACATTTTCCTTTTATCTCACAATTCTGACTTTTTTTCTCACAAATGCACATTTATAGCCTAGTTCGAACATTATAACTTAATTTAACTCAACAATTGCAAGTTTGCCAATTCTGAAGGTAGGATTATAAACGTATAAACTGATTTTTCTTATCAGAATTGTGAGATATAATCTCGGAATTGCGAGAAAAAAGTCAGAATTTTTAAATATAAACTCAAAATTAGCTTTTTCTGCTTTTATTCCATGGCTTCCGTAGACTGCTACTTTAAATCTGTCATTTTTAGCCACCAGATAGACTCCGCTCACAAGTCAAAATTATGAGGAAAAAAGTACAAATTATGACATAAGAATGCAAATTTATGACATACTAAAATCATAATTTTGACAAAAAGTCAATTATGACAAAAGACGTAAACTTTACTATAATTATTGTCATAATTTTGATGTCTAAATTATGTCTTAGTATAAACTCAGAATTGAGAGATATAATTTAATTGTGAGTTTATTTTTTCCCAATCGTGACTTTCCTCAGAATTGTGAGATAAAAAGTCTCAATTATATATATATATTTTTATCCCGTGGCGAAACAAGCCTCCGTGATTTCAGGCCCAACAAGCAAAAGCTTTCCTCCAAACTCAGTAGTTTATCTGTGAGTCTGAGATAATGCTGTGCGTTCCAGGACAGAGTTCCTGTTTGGATGTTTTTCTTGGAGTCTTTGGCTGAATAGACGGACGCCTGATGTCCTGCTGACCTGCTGTGAGTGTGTGACCTTTCTCACACCGATAGCCTAGTGTCTTCACGGAGTGTGTTAAAGAGCTTCATTCATGCCGCCGGCCCCGCAAACAAATGCTAATGAAGCATTCTGGCCCATCTGAGGATGTGACAACACTGCAGGAGAGAGGATATCTGTACACTTCTAGCTTTAGTGAAGTTTATTGGTCTTTGTGAACTCAGCAGTGCAATTTCTAATCAAATTTGTCATTGTAATTGTCACGTTTCAATGCCGCAAACACGGCATTGTGGAGTGAGTCATGCAGGAGTTTTGTTGAATGCATTTTGTATTTTAGGCTCTGTTTCTTTTGTGCTTGTATACTTACCGAGCATGGGGTTTCTCTTTCTTTTTCCATCTGAAAAGAAATTAGAAATGAATTATATTTTGCACTAAGAAAACGAAGCCTATTTGTTGCATTGTGACATTATTTTCATGGTATATGAGAACATTTCACCATCAAATTTTCATTGTTGTAATAATCTAATTCTAATTATTATTATTGTAATTCACTAACTGCTATTACTGTACAATAAAAATACTCTAATACAAGAATTTAAATCAGCATAAAATGTAACAAATACCACCATTATGTATTAATATTTTATCATTTCGATAAATGCATATATTTTTACACACTGCAGCAATAAAAATTGATTTTTTTATGAAGGTAAGAAATGTACTTAATTGACATGAAAATAATATCTCAAAACAACAACAAAAATCTTTATATAAATTTTTTTTGTACTGTATTACAATAAAAAACTACTCTAATACAAGTTAATTTAAATCAGCATGAATTCAAAAATAATAAATATTACAATTATGTCCACATATTTTATACTTTCAATAAATCCATTTATTTTTACACACTGCAGTAATAAAAATTTAGTTTTTTTTCCTCAGGAGAAAATGATATTAAGTGGTGAGAAATGTGCTTAATTGACATGAAAATATTATCACAAAACATCTTTATGAATATATGTATATACTGTATATATATATATATATATAGGGTGAAATATCACTCTATGTTCTAATTCTCATTATTCTGAATTGTTATTTACTAATTGCTTTTACTTTATTACAATAAAATACTCTAATACACGATTTTAAATCAGCTTAAAATATAAAAGATACTACCATCATGTTTAATTATTTAAAAATTCCAATAAATGCATTTTTATTAACCATTACGATTTAGATTTTTTTTTCACAATCATAATAATAGGGATAAATACCCATAAAAATAATATCACAAAACATGTCTCTCTCTCTCTATATCTATATCTATATATATATATATATTATTTTTTTTATTTTATAGGTTATTCCATATTTTTCATACTTACTGTAGGTTCCACACTAGCAATTGGCCTGATTTATGGTAATGAACATGTATAGGTTAAATGCAGGCCTCCAGTATGACTTCTATTTTGATTATTTTGAGAATGACGGTGCTGTACACTAGTCAACATTTGAAGTGGATCGAAAAAGTTCATCAAAGTTGTCATCAAAGACAAGAACACATTTAGGACAACTTTGATGAAAGGTTTGGATCCACTTCAAATGTTGACTAGTGTATAGTGTATTATAGGTGTATATGTGAGCCGTCTCGTGATATTTCTCTATGAGTCTGTTGTGTTTGTGTTGCAGTGGACGCTGGTGTGTGACGGCGAGTGGAAGGTTCACATCGCTAAGTTCTCTCTGCTGGTGGGCTCTATCTTCGGCTACCTGCTGATGGGAGCGATGGCAGACTGGTACGTCAGAGACACACTCGCGCGTCTGAGATGTTGTGCTGGTTCTCTGACAGTGTTTTGCGTCTCAGGTTGGGCCGGATCCCCGTGCTGCTGGTGTCTGTGCTGTCTGTGCTGGTGTTCGGTTTGGCCGTGGCCTTCTCTGTGGATATGGCCATGTTCAGCACGCTGCGCTTCTTCGAAGGCTTCTGTCTGGCGGCGATCAGACTCTCGCTTTACGTCCTGAGTGAGTCTGACTCTCTTTCCTCCTCTGTTTTCTTTGAGGTTGTAATGATTGTTGCAGCCTCTTGATTTGATAAAACGTCTGACTGAATGCACACGAGTCCGTCCTGTGATCACATTTCACAGAAAGATGTTTAAACATAGTTTGATTTGACTTACAAACCTTTTCATTCAGTTCAAGTAAACTTGTACAGGTCAGATTTCCCCTGCAAATCAACTAAATCAAAAGAAAGACACATGCAGGCAATTATATGTTGCTTTAAGAAAACTAAGCATATTTTTAGGAACACCAATATTTTAACATTTTTCCCTGATAATTTTTTCTTAAACTTTCATTTTAATCTTATTACTGCTGAATATATACATATATATATATATATAGTTTTCCATTTGTTATACTATATTTCAATTGTAATAAAAATACTACATAAAATAAAATGCTATTTTTACCATATTTGTGTCTTCATAAAAATAATAAAAAATGGAATATATATATACAGTATTTTTCCATCAAGACAGTATTTGTTATAATGCCTATATTTCAATTTTAATAAAAATTAAAATGAAAATATTTTAATAAAATTAAAATGCTAATATAATATATATTTTTCAATAATTCATAATAATTTATATTTTTCAAAAAATATATATTTGTAAATATATTTATAATAAACATTAAATATATATAATAATATATTTATTTATTTATTTTCATAAAATATTGAACACTATACTTAATTCAGTGGCAATAACCATAAAGATGTGTGTGTGTGTGAGTGTGTGTGTCTGTGTGGGTGTGTGTGTGTGTGTGTGTGTGTGTGTGTGTGTGTGTGTGTCTCTGTGTGTCT
>NW_015505766.1:1064082-1067985 GCF_001515645.1 Sinocyclocheilus grahami | reverse complement strand
TGTGTGTGTGTGTGTGTGAGTGTGTGTGTGTGTGTGTGTGTGTGTGTGTGTCTGTGTGTGTGTGTGTGTGTTTAATGACCAGAACACCTCCGAGTTCATTAATTTGCTCTAATGGAGCCGCTTTCTGCTTCGCTCAGACTCAGATGACATTTGAAGTCTGATGCTTTACAGCACAGTTTCCTCAAAAGCTTTTGGGTTACGGGATCATCATGATTGACAGCGAGTGAAAAACAGCCATAACATTAACAGGAGCTTCATGTTCATAATAGAATAAAATACGGTCTTTTTTTTTAACCTGGTGTTTGCCAAATCAATCATCACCATTTTCACCTGCTGGACCATAAAATGCTTTCTGAAAAATGTAGTATTTCTAAATGCATCTTCACTCTAACAATATAGGTTTTGGCTCAGAAAGCTGTTGTGTTTAATACAAAGAATAATCAGCATCTCTTCTTGGTTTAATATCCGCTCATGATATGACAAATTGATCCGCTGGGATTCATTTGGAGCAGTTACTCACACATGAATAGAGTTGTAGGACTGTGTTATGCTGCGGTCTGAACTCCATCCTTTTCATTCACTGTGTGTGATTGTCAGTGTCTGAGGAGAGGAGGAATAAGGAGAGAGACACTTACTAACTAAATGCTTTCTGCTCACCAAGAGCAAAAATACAGTAAAATTATTAAATATTTTTTCTATTTAAAACAGCAGTTTTCTATGTGAATATCTGTTAAAATGTAATTTATTTCTGTGATGCGCAGCTGTATTTTCAGCATCATTCCTCCAGTCTTCAGTGTCACATGATCTTCAGAACTCCAGTCCACTAGGTGGCGCGTGTACAACTGAAAAACAAAACAAAGAACCATAAAATCATCTTTGTGTGCAGTATTAGCTCAAAAGGAGTGTGTATACACCATAAACTGTACAACATCCCAGTGCTTTTAGCTTACTACTGTTTGTATGTATGTAGTAATATAATATACTTCTATTCTGTTTACATTTTTCTGGATTCTGTTTTAGTGATTCAATTTTAAGAATCAAAAAACGAATTAATTGAAATCAGGAAACCTATACAACAGCTGTTTTCTACAGGCTTAACAACAATTAATCTTTTTAATTTGATGTTTTTCCAAATTCCATTTTATTTTTCCCAAATATTGTTTTTCATTTTTTTTCCTGATTTTTAAAAAATGGTTAAATTAAATTTGAGCAATCGAAAACATGTCTAATTAACGTTTTAAATGAACTAACTTTTACAATTTAACAACAATTACTTTTTAGGGCCCTATGAAATCAGTTATATTTTTCCCAAAATCTGTGTTTTTTGTTATAATTTTTTCCAGAATTTTGTTTTAATGGTTAAATAAAATTTTAGTAAAAAAAAAAACATGTCTATTTAATTTAAATTGGGGAAATGTATACAATTTAACAACAGAATATTAAATAAATTCAAATAAATTCAATAAATTTTTAATTTAAATGTATTTTTCCCTTTCAATTTTGTTTTATTTTCAATTTTTTTTAATGGTTAAATCAAATTTGAGTAAAAACCCAACTAATTGAAATCAGGTACAATTTAACAAAAGTTTATTAAAAGTGTAACAACAATTACATTTTTAGGGCGCTATGAGAACCGTATATTTGTTTTGTAATTTTTTTTTGACTTTTGTTTCAATGGTCAAATTAACTTGTATTAATAATAATAATAATAAATTATTTAACAACAGTTTATTAAGTTGCAATTACAATTTTAGGGTCCTATGAATTTGATTTTATTTTTTCAGTGTTTTTCATTATAATTTTTTACTTTTGTTTTAATGTTTAAATTAAATTTGAGTAATTATGTCTATTTTATGTCTAATTTTATTAAAAACAATGTTTAATTATTTGAAACCAGGAACCTTGTATATACTTTAACAACAGTTTATTCAAAGTTAACAAAATAAACAACAGTTACAATTTTAGAGCCCTGAAATTCCCCCAATTCTGTGTTTTTTATTGTTTCTGGATTCCATTTGAATGGATGAATTATGCTGTAATAATGAGAGAGCATGTCTAACCGTGGCGATGGCGTAGCGTCTGTGATGTTTGTTGGGGTGTGACTGAGTGCTGCTCTCTGGGCTCGCAGGGATCGAGCTGTGTTTGCCCGCGTGGCGTTTCTCCATGACTATGATCGCCAGTCTGATCATCGTGAGCGGTCAGCTGCTGATGCCCGGTCTGGCGGCGCTGTGCCGTGATTGGCAGATCCTGCAGAGCGTCATCATCGCACCGTTTGTGCTCATGCTGCCGTACGTCTGGTAAGATGCAATCAAACACATTAAAGCAATACTGATGCATGAGACACAAGCACTAGTGCAAATTAATGCACAGTTGAAATGCATGAGAAGAAAATCCTGTTGAATAATTCGAATGAATTTTAGCAGGTTGGTGGCCTATTAAATCTTTTAGTAGCAAGTAAAATAATTAGATAATTAATTTGTTTGTTAAATAATTAGTACTTTGGACAGATATTTTGACCATATGTGACCCTGGAGCACAAAAGCAGTCATAAGTGTCAATTTTATGAAACTGAGATTTATGCAGCATCTGAAAGCTAGCTTTCCATTGATGTATGGTTTGTTAGGATCGGACAATATTTGGCTGAGATACAACTATTTGAAAATAGATTAAAATACATAAAACTAGAGTAAAACAAAAATAGATTAAAACAAATAAATACATAAATAAAAGAAATTGACACATAAAATTAGATAAAAATAAATATATAAATAAAATCTGATTAAAATGAATAAATACATACACATTTTATTAAATACATTAAAAATATTAAAATAAATAAATACAAATTTGATTAAAAACTATTGATTAAATTATTTTTGTTTTAATCTATTTTATATAATTATTTATTAAAAAATTTGTATTTATGTATTTAATATAAATATTATTTATTATAAATAATATTTATTTATTGGAATAATTTGTAACACTTATTTTAATCTTATTTCATTTTATGAAACGAAAGTCTACAATCTGAGGGTGCAAAAAAATAAAAATATTGAGAAAATCATCTTTAAAGTTCTTAGCAATGCATATTACTAATCAAACATTAAGTTTTGATATATTTACAAAATATCTTCATGGAACATGATCTTTACTTAATATCCTAATGATTTTTGGCATAAAAGAAAAATGTATAATTTTGAACCATACAATGTATTTTTGGCTATTGCTACAAATATACCCCAGCAACTTAACACTGCTTTTGTGCTGCAGGGTCACATATAATTCCTTTATTTGAGCATTTTCTTTTTGGCACTGGTTCATTGTTTTAGTCTATAATCTATTTCACATTTAATCATCCTGAAACAACACATAAAAACAAGCAAAAACGTCTCGGTTACGTATGGTAACCCTCGTTCCCTGAAGGAGGGAACGGAGACGTCACGTCGGATGACCGACGAAATTGGGATCTAGCTTAGAGGGACCAATCTACTTCGAGTGTAAACTAAACGAGCCAATGCACATTGGCATGCGATTATTGCATCCAGCTGCTGCTGATCACAGCGTGAGTATAAGTAGGCAGCAGATGCAGCGCATATTCAGGTTTTCGCGGAGGAACCGAGCCGGTGACCCGGCCGCTCAGCGGTGGTACAGGAGCTGTGGCGACGGGACATGATGTCTACGTTCCCTCCTTCAGGGAACGAGGGTTACATACGTAACCGAGACGTTCCCTTTCAGTCGGTCACTCTCGACGTCACGTCGGAGGACCGACGAATTGGGATCCTACCAAAAGGCCACAGCTACTGCCCCTTCCAGTGTCCTGTGGAAGCCACCTGCGCCCCTACTTTTTGGAGTAGGCCAGGGCCTGCACAAGAGGACCAGCTACTGCTACTATGGCACTAC
>NW_015505766.1:1062521-1062844 GCF_001515645.1 Sinocyclocheilus grahami | reverse complement strand
GGCCATGGAGCCAGTGCTGCAGCGGTCTCATATGGAGCAGCCCCAGCGGCGTGACTAGCTGCCATGCTGCCATATGCCCCAGGAGCCTCTGAAACTGTTTCAGTGGGACCGCCATCCTGCTCTTAACGAGTCCCCGGGAAAAGAGGAAAAGAGATCCTCTGCATCGGGGAGAGTTTGCTCTTTTCCCAGTTGACCCGAAGGCCCAACAGGCTGAGGTGTGAGAGCACCAAATCCCTGTGTTCGCACAACTGATCCTGAGACTGCTTCGTCGAGGTAGTTGAGAATGCGAATGCTCTGTTCTCTCAAGGGAACAAGGGGTACCT
>NW_015505766.1:1054688-1062504 GCF_001515645.1 Sinocyclocheilus grahami | reverse complement strand
ACCACAGCAATGGTCTGTGGTGCGGAAGGGTCGACACATGAAGTACGCGTCCTTCAGGTCGACCGCTGCAAACCAATCTCGGGGACGGATGCACCCGAAGATGCGTTCCTGCGTCAACATCTTGAACGGTAACCGGTGAAGGGCACGGTTCAAGACACGCAGGTCCAAGGGTTCAAGACATGCAGGTCCAAGATTGGTCGTAACCCACTGCCTTTCTTGGGTACAATGAAGTAGGAGCTGTAAAACCCCATCTTCATATCGGCAGGAGGGACCAGCTCTATCGCATCCTTCGCCAGTAGGACTGTGACCTCCGCCCGCAAGACAGGACCATCGGCTGCCTTCACTGTTGTGAAGCGGATGCCACTGAACTTGGGGGGGATGCCGGGCAACTGAATCGCATAGCCGAGCCTGACGGTTCGAAGGAGCCATCGAGACGGGCAGGGTAGCTCACCAGGCTCCCAGACACCGCGCTAGTGGCATCAACGAAACTACAGGCGTACCCGCAGCGCGGGAAAAACGCAGGGACCCGGCCCGGGTGTCTCGT
Source organism: Sinocyclocheilus grahami (assembly GCF_001515645.1). NCBI lineage: Eukaryota > Metazoa > Chordata > Actinopteri > Cypriniformes > Cyprinidae > Sinocyclocheilus > Sinocyclocheilus grahami. The sequence continues at coordinate 1,061,960 of NW_015505766.1, read as the reverse complement.
AGCCAGTCCGAGGCGGGGTCTGGTGTGTGTAACACTGACCTGCGTTCGAGCAGAGGGTGCGTGGGTAGTCCGTTGGTTCGTCCTCCCGATCCGCCCACTGCTGTTCACTGGCGAGAGAGGAGGGTGAGTGTGATACGCACTAGGTCGTCCACAACCCCCCGTCCCCTCTGGGGACCCAGAAATAGAGGAATTGCTCTTTGTCGAGAATTTGGGTACCACCGACCGAGAGGTCAATGGTGGAAAAAGAATCTCCGCCCGGCCCTCCTCCGGGGGAGGGAGTGGTGTGCTTACCATCTCCTGAAGAGCACGTCCCTCCACCTCTGGGTCGCCCGTCTCCGGGCCTCTTGCTCTCTCGCTTGCCACCAGGTTTGGTGGGGGCCTGGATGTTTTCCCCAAACATCTGTGTATTTTTGTGATTTTCCAGCACAAATATCTCAACGTCCTTAAATCAAGATGCATTTACTGAAAAAGTCAAATGACTTAATGATATAAAGTCTTGTTTCCTGAAGAATGTATCAAACTTAAGTGAGCTTATCCTTAAAAACAAGACAAAATGTCTGTCAGTGCAGTAAGGAAAACTGAATTCAAAGGAGAAAAAAGATTAGTGTTTTAGCCCATTGACCGATATTTTTCCTCATTTTAATTATAAACTCCCTAAGTTTTGATCATTTTTGGATTCCCAAAATAATAATAAAAAAAATAATAATAATAATTTTCCCCAATTTTTTTATATTCTGTTTTAATGTTTCTCAATTCCTTTTTTTAATTTAATTGATTGTTTTAATTGGTTTTAATTGATTTAAGTGATTCCATTTTAACGGTTAAACTCTGACTGAATTCCGTGTTTTTTGTTGTAATTTCTTTCTCAGTTTTTGTTTAAATGTTTAAATGTAATTTTTAGTAATAAAAAAAAAACATGTTTAATTGATTGAAATCAGGAAACCGATACAATTTAACAACAGCTTATTCAAAGTTTAACAACAATTATAATTTTAGGGCCTTTTGAAATATGTTTTTATTTCTCCTAAATTCCATGTTTTTTTTGTTTTGTTTAAATTTTTTCCCAAATTTTGTAATGAATTTTTATTAATCAAAAGCATCTCTGGTTACTTGAAATCATGAAACTTATACAATTCCTTTTTCTTTTTTTTCTTAAATTCTGTGTTTTTGGTTTTAATAATAATTCTGCTTGTGTTTTGCTCATTGAACCAGATGTACATTTTCACATTTATTTGTTGTATTATATGTAAGTGTTAAATAATCAACTCTTTTGTGTAAAAAAAAAAAAGCATGTCTAATTGAACATAAAACACAGAAATTCATAGGGCATTATTGTAAAAAATGAAATAAATTGCTAAAGTTTTAAGTGCCTTTTTTCTGAAAACTTCAGTCATTTTCCTTCTGAAGTAAATGTATCTCAATTTAAGAATTTTGAGACTTTTTTTGGGCAGTTTGTGGCCAGGATGCTCAGTTTAAGCGTCCCTCTCTCGTGTTTCTCCGCTCAGGATGTTTCCGGAGTCTCTGCGCTGGTTGTTGGTCACTCAACATTACCAAAGAGCCAAGCAACAGATGTACCGCATCGCCCATAGCAACAGCGTCGACACGGCAACCGACGCCAGCAGCATCCTCTCAGGTGAGCAGAGCTGCTGCTGTGAGTGTGCTTTACCTTCTGCGTGAGGAGGATGATGAGGATGATGATGCTTTTGCAGAGCTGGAGACTGAACTGCAGCAGAAGCCGAAGACGTACTGCGTGACGCAGCTGAGCGGCACCAGAAACCTGTGGAAGAACACCGTCGTCCTCTGTGTTAACTCGTGAGTGCTGCGTCACGACCTCTTAAAACACTCCACAGAGATTAGATTAGATTTCATCAGTACTTTCAGATTCATAATCAAAAACTCTAAACTTAAATGACTCTTTTTTTTCTCTAAACTTGTTGCAATGCATTCTGGGATTGATTCTTGAGCGTTACATGTGGTGTTTGTTCACATTTTTGGGAAATCATTTGTCATCTAGATCAGGGGTTTCCCATTTTAGACCCTCAAATATAATCTTCATGCAAAGATCCCTATCTGAACATTTAAAAGGCATCTATATAGTTTCTTCTATGAAGAACCAATTTATACTGTGAAAAAAATACTACTACAGATGATCTCAAATATTATTGTTTCTGTAAAGGTACATTATTGTATTTTTCTTCTCATAGTACAGTACAGTTAGATGTATTATTTGTTTATTTATTTTAAGCAAATTTTATTTTAATTCATAATTTTTATCAAATTTATATATTTATTTTTAGTGTAATTTATATTTATTTTAATAAAATGTTTGTATTTATTTTTAAAATTTGATTAAAATAAAAACGTAGATTTAAAAAAATAAATAAATACATAAAAACTTAGTTTAAAATAAATATTAAAAACTAAATATTAAAATATAAAAAAATACATTATATAAAATATATAAATGCATCAAAATATATTAAAATACATAAAATTAGAGTAAAACAAAAATAGATTAAAACAAATAAATACATAAAAGAAATTGATACATAAAATTAGATAAAAATAAATACATAAATAAAAAATTAATTAAAATGAATACATAAAAATTAGACTAAAATAAATACATAAATAACATTTGATTAAAATAAATAAATAAATACATAAAAATTTGATTCAAATAAAAATTTGATTAAAGTAAAAACATACAAAAATATTAAAATAAATACAAATTTGATTAAAAACTATTGATTAAATTATTTTTGTTTTAATCTATTTTATATAATTATGGATTTATTTATTTTAACATTTTTATTGATTGATTTGATATAAATATTATTTAGCTCTACACTGTAAAAAAGTATTGTAATTTTAACAGTAAAAAAACTCCCAGAATTCCTGCATGACACTTCATATTTGATGTTTTTTTTGTTGAAATGTTTCTTCTTAGTTTTTTTCTTATCAGTTGTGTACACTAGGGTTTAATCTTACATCTAATGTTGTTAAATCAATGTTTCTTGCATTATTTCAGTATCATGTGTGTCACCATGATGGTGTTTAGTGTTTGTGTGAATGGCACTGTGCACCTTCTATATACAGTATGTTATTATTTATTAAAGCTGTTTGTGATGGGCTTTGGTTCATCATGTGACTTTCTCATCACCACTAGTTTTTGGTGGTTATCAGCGTATTACAATGGTTCAGAACAGATATTAACACTTCAGTATGTTGGTTTATTAACATTACATCAGCTAATGAAATACGGTATTTTATTGTGAATTTAAGTTAAGCCTGTAAAACCTAAAATGTTGCTACCATATTTTTTACGGTGAAGTTCTGCCAACCACAGCTGCCGGTATTTTACCGTAAATGTCACAGATTTGTTTTTACAGTGTAGTCTGCTCTCAACACTAAACCAACGGGTCGTTCCCGCTCTCAGGTTGACGGGTTACGGCATCCATCACTGCTTCGCGCGCAGCGTTCTGGAGGGCAGCACGTCTCACCTGCATTATTACGCGTTAGCGGCGATCGCCGTGGCCTCCTGCATGGTGCTGTTCCCGGTGGTGACTGGCTTCGGCAGGAGAGGAGGACTGCTCACTTTCATGATCATCACGGCTCTGGCGTCGCTGCTGCAGCTGGGTTTGCTCAACCGTACGTACAGCACAGCACAGCACATGATGACGGAGACTCTGAGCGCTTACTAACAGCTGTCTTCTCTCTCCTAATACAGTGATCGGGAAGTACAGTATATGGCACGATGCAGGTAATACAACAATATTATGCATTACATGTTATAAAGCACTGTTGTGACAGCAGGGAATAAAGAATGCCAAATTCAAATAATAAAATGCATTTAAATAATCATGCATAGTTAATGCAATACTGTAGCTAACATGAAATTGCAATGAGCAATAACCAGCAGTCAGTGATAATTATTCATGTTAATTTCTGCTAATACATTTCAAACATTCTGAGTTTTACATAATTTTATAAATTGCATTTCGTTGTATTTAAACTAAGGTAATATAAAAACATTTTTAATTTTAATTAATCAATGTATTTATTATAAAGGTCATTTAAAATTATATATTTGTTTTTTAAACAAAAGGTAAATTTGGTCTGGAAACAGGCTACCATATATTATATTTTATATGAATATTCTTTTTTTTTTTATTATATTGTGTATTATCACACCAGTGTTACATGTACATTAGGAGGAAATATTAAAATATTTATAAACCTATAAATTATGACTTAAAATATTAGAGATGTCAATAAACTAAGTAATTGTGAATAATTTTGTGATTTTTATGTTCCTTTTTTTTCCCCCGAGGAAAGTCAGCTGTATGTGTACAGCGCTTTTCAAAAGCATCTTCACAGAAAATCATGATGTTGATGTTAATGTATCTTAATATCTTTATGTCCAATAGTTGCATTTATCAGATTAGATCTGGACGATAATGTAACAATGTAACAATCAAGCAGAAACAAACTTTATAGAAAAAGCTGAAAGAAGAATGGGCTTCATTCATGAATCACGAACACGTATTTCTTTGTAAAGTAAATCACTCCATTTTTACATAAATTGTCACACTGATTTAAATGCAACAAGAACAGCCTGCACTAGACTTTGCAGTGATTTACTGATGTTACTGTATGCTTGGGGAAAGCTGTGTGTATTTATATCTTGTCTATCTGGTCATAGTTCTGCGGGACACGCTGAACCAGCGCTTCTCGTACGCGTTCTCCATCATCGGGATGTTCTCGTCTCATGCTGTCAGCACACTCAGCATCTTCTACTGCGCTGAGATCACGCCGACAGTCATCAGGTCAGCATCTCTGTCTGTCAGCGACATATTTCACCCCAGAAATAACAAAAACACATAGCAATGTATAGTTTTCTTAAAGAAAATTAAACCTATTTTTAGGACCAAAAATATTATTTTAATGTGAATTTTTTTTTTATTGCCAAGCACCGTTGTAGATATACATAAAAAAAATAAAAATAAAAAAAAAGCTTAATTATGAATTAAAAAATATATATATATTCAAAATTATTAATAAGTGTTACAATGCAATGCGATCTTGAGTATTTAAAAAATAAAAAAATTATTTTGATTTTGGCATGAAACATGACCTGGACACGCATTAATGAGATTCACTCAAAAGCGGAGTGCATAAAATTTGCAAGAATTTAAAATTACATTTTTGAATTTAAAATGTGCAAGAGACTGAAACATTGTAAAGCATCAGTGTATTTTTCTGTATTTGACTCTCGCGTGTCATTTTGACCATTAGAATTAAAAGAGAATTTCATACATGTTAATAGTCCATTTGAAGACATTGCACTTGTAAATAAATACCGTTTTTTTTTTATAATTTTTTATTTTCATATTTTAATAACAGGGTTTTATGGAAGCTTGTTGAACTTTTTCTCACAATTTCAACTTTTTGGATCAGAATTGCGAATTTGTGTTACAAACTTTAAAAAGTTGCAAACTTTTAATTGTCAGTTTTGTTTTACAATTCTGACTTTTTTTGAGTTTGCATGTCGCAATTCAGTTTTTTTTAATGCCGCAGAACCAAAAAAAAGTCAATTTTTATCTTATAATTCTGATTTTTTTTTTATCGTGCAATTGCAGTTTATAGCTAATAAAGTTTTAAAAAAATTATATTAATTGCAACTATTTATCTCAGAATTCAGACTATTTATATGCAATTGTGATCTACCAATCCAGAGCACTTTACACTGAGCAGTATTTATTAGTTAATAAAAATACAGCTGTTCATTGTTAGTTTGTTATCTGAGGTTAATTAAATAATATTAATAGATGCGACTTTTGATTTTAATAGTGTATTAGTCAGTTTGTTAATATTCTATTAATAAATATTCTGTTTTAGTTCTGTTAAAGTTTTAGTCATTTTGTTGTTTTTGTCAATTTTATTAGTTTTTGGGGTTTTTAATATATACTTATGAACTTATTTGTTTTAGGTAATTATTTTAAACTAAACGAAAATGAGAAATGTAGTTCCCTTTCATGGGAACTTCGAACTGCGTCCTCTAGGGGTCGCTATGGGGAACGCCTCGACGTGACCCGTGTCTGAAGCATACATTGAAAAAACACCAACTCGTTGGCCGGCGACAGCCATGACATCACTACCGGTGCGACTATAGTATAAATAGGCGCCGGGAGCACACATCATTCTCTTCTTCGTCTTCATTGACTGTTTTGTTTGAAGCGTGCATTTCTGTGGTAAGAGCGATCTCTATTTATCTCATTATGGCGAGCACTAGCAAAGCATTTAAGGATGTGTGCATCCGTGTTGACGTTGTTTAACATCTGATGACACACACGATCTATGCGTTATTTGTTTGGGCGAAGAGCACGCACGCGATGTCTCCAAGGAGGCAATCGGCATGCACTGCGAGTGTTTTTTCCAAGGAAGGGAAAAAAAAACGCCGCTCTCGTTTGTCTCTCTTTTCGAGGAAAGAGGGGCAGCCGTCTGCTTCCCGCGATCCAGGACCCGCCGCTGCTGAGGCACGGAAGGGAATGAGCTCGTGGGGATCACAGGTGGATCTGGCCAAGGAGTTTCCCATTTCGTGATCGTCGGCTGTGCACAAGAGTGAGCCGCTAGAGGATGATGTTATTTCATTAACATTGTCTGATTCAGGGGCCATTGCTATGCTGGGATCAGCCCAGCAAAAGCAGGAAATAGCTGAGGAGGGCAAAGAAGCTGAGGCTGAGCCTTCCCAATCCTCCTGCCCTGCGTATGATGAGCTTTTTATTATACATGAGGCAATGCGCGAAAGCAGTTATGAGAAGATGCCCCTATAGAGAGACACTAGCTAGCTATCTCTCTATGGGTGAGACGTCCTCTAAGTCCTTGACATCTCGCTCGGATGCCAGGGCATACGCAGCAGCAGCAGGTCGGGCTGTCGCTTCATTGCACATGATGGTGATGCTTCAAGCATATCAGGCTGACCGGCTGAAAGACCGGGATAGAAGTCCAGGTCTGAGCCCGAACAACCCAGGGGTCCTAGCCCGTCTTAGTTTGAGGATTAGAGACTGGCTCAGAAGGCTAGTGTCGCGGCTCGCGCTCCTCCCCCACCCACGGGTAGGAAGAATCGCGGGTCAAAGGAAGGTGAGTAAAAGACCTAAGGGATGTGATCCAGACAGGGCGTCAGTGCTTTTGTCCGGATCAGAGTGATACCTCAGTATTTACTCATTTCCTTCGGGGGTCTTACATCTGCCCTTATCTTCACCTTCCTAA
>NW_015505766.1:1043240-1046717 GCF_001515645.1 Sinocyclocheilus grahami | reverse complement strand
TGTGTGTATAACCCTTCTGCTAGTTTCTTTGCAGTGTTTCCCGGGACCTGTGTGTTTCTGTCCCTTTCTAGGGTAGGTCCTCGATGGGCACCCCCTCTGCTGGGTTCAGAAACTGGGTGCTCGACTTGCAGTGCTTATTTCACTCGTCGATATATGTCCAGACGGTAAGTAAGCCGGTTTTCGGCTTCATACTTCCTGGATCATGCAGCCATAACACAGGCTTCTGCGGGAGCCTTCGTGATCATCAGGCCCCCGGCGCGTTACTGCAAAAATTTCCTGGACGTCCGGGCTAGGGTTACGCTTTCATGCTACCCTGACAGGGTCTACCGTATCTGGGTCGCCCTGAGGGGTTTCCCAATCACCAGCATATCCCCTCTTGCTGAGGCATCGAGCGGGAGGCATAGGTGTAAACGTCCCAGGGGCAACTCCCATAGCAATATGGTAGAGTTGGTTCTTAGTGCTCGCCATGGTTCTGGCTTGCACTCCCCTCAGCATGGTGGCGTAGGTATACTGTTCCCCATAGCGACCCCTAGAGGACGCAGTTCGAAGTTCCCATGAAAGGGAATGTCTCAGGTTACTTATGTAACCATGGTTCCCTGAGTAGGGAACGAGACACTGCGTCCTCTAGGTTTCTTGCCATGCTGCGGACGCAAGCTTCAGACGAAGAAGAGAATGATGTGTGCTCCCGGCGCCTATTTATACTATAGTCGCACCGGTAGTGACGTCATGGCTGTCGCCGGCCAATGAGTTGGTGTTTTTTCAATGTATGCTTCAGACACGGGTCACGACGAGGTGTTCCCCATAGCGACCCCTAGAGGACTCAGTGTCTTGTTCCCTACTCAGGGAACCATGGTTACATAAGTAACCAGAGACGTTTTTGTTAATATTTTAAATTAGTTCGTATTTTTATGTTTTCTGTTTTTACTTTACTTGTAGTTGTTGTCATTTTTATTCATTTTTTATATTTCTTTACACTTATTATACATTTTTATTTATTAATTTGTTTTAGGTTTTAGTTATTTTAGTAATTCAAGTTAAACTAAATGAAAATGAGAAATTTTATTTTTGCTATAAAGTTTTATTTATTCGTTTTAACAAAAAAGTTTTTAGTTAATATTTTGAATTAGATTCTATTTTCTATTTCCAATTTTTTAACACATTCCTTAACTTTTTTTAAATATATTTTTTTCACTTTATTTTTACTTACAATTTTTGTTATTTTATTGTGCATTTTTGACATTTTTATTAGTATTTAAAAATGTTTTAAATATGTCTACATATTTTTTTATTTTGTTGTAATTTATTCAGTTTTAGTTATTTTAGCACAATTACATGTTGCTTTGGCAACAACCTGAAAAAAAAAGTTAAAGATTTTATGCATTTTATTTTATTTCAGTTAATGTTTATTTTATGTCAAGAAACAAAAATGTTCTCTATGGTTTTAGTTACCTACACTAACCCTGGTTTTAGTAAAAGTTTAAATTAACCTTAACCATTTCGTTAGTCATTGTTAGTTTATATTAAATAATGTAAACAAATGGAACCTTATTGTAAAGTGTTACCAAGGAATCATTCATGTTTTTAATACTTGCATGCTTGACCTAGCAAACACTAATGAAATTATAAAATTGCAGTATTCAAGGTGCAGTAAGCGATTTCTGAGAAACACTGTTGATATTTGAAGTCCCCAAAACAAATGGATACAACCATATCTCCATAGCTCCGCCCCCAAATTAACTAACATGTGATGCAACACAGGCACCTCCCCCATCACGACTGGACACGCCCTTACTGCTAATTGGCTACAAGCGTGTTTTTGTGCTCGGTCCGATCCATTGTCAACAGCGTTTCTGAGACATCTCTTACTGCACCTTTAACTAATTACCTGATGGTGTTGAACGTGTTTTGACGGCTGTCTCTCGGTTCGTCGTTACAGGGGTGGCGGTGTGGGTCTGGTCCTGGCAAGCGCGGGTTTCGGCATGCTAACGGCGCCGCTGATGGAGCTCCACAATCAAAAGGGTTTCTTTCTGCATCACGTGATCCTCACCTGCTGCACTCTGCTCTGCATCATTTGCATACCGTTGCTCCCGGAGACCGCCGGCCAACCACTGCCCGAGACTATCGCTGAGGGGGAGGGGCTTCTGCGGCGGCCCATCCTCCCCGGAGAGCAGCACCACTTACTGGCCAGGACCGAAGTCAGGGAGTATTCGCGAGTTCAGGACACGCCCCTTCACCAGGTCGTTAACCCCGGCAACGGCTCGGTGCCTAGCAACAGCACAGCCAATGGCGTGAGGACGTCATGACGGCATTTTCTAAGAACGGCCGAACGAAGAGCTTTTTAACGGTGAAACGCGACTGATGTCGTGGTAATGTGTCAAACGCCTCATTAACCAGCATCGGTGAAGATTCCTAGCATTGAACAAACTGAAAATGTTATTTTAACTTGCATTCAGCGAAAGGAGCTCTATTTTTCGAATGGCCTCTACCGAACAACAAACTCACGGAGGAGTTTCACTGATTTGAATGTGTTTTTTTGTATGTTTGGTATTTATTAAGGACAGAATGATGTTGACAGTAAGAACCAGCGGACTTCATTCGTGCACGGAAGCTTGTTTCCGTCACAGGATAAAGAAGATAAAAAAGGTATTAGCAACTTTTTCATCTCACAATTCATACTTTTTTCTCGCAATTCTAAGAAAAAAAGTCGCAATTCTAAGTAAAAACGTTTCAAGATATAAACGCAATATATAACCGCAAAATTTAAACTCGCAATTCTGAGAAAAGTCAGAATCGTAAGTTATAAATGCAATTCTGAGAAAAAAAACTGAATCGTAAGATATAAACACAGAAGCGCACAATTTAAACTTGCAATTTCTGACTCGCAAGTCAGAATCGTAAGATATAAACTCGCAATTCTGAGAAAAAAGTCAGAATCGTAAGATATAAACTCGCAATTCTGAGAAAAAAAATTCTGTGGTGAAAAAAAAAGAATTTGAAAGAATTAGTCTGAATTATAATTATTATTTTTTTTACCTTGCAATTCTGAGAAAAAAGTCTGAATTGTAAAAAAAAAACAAAAAAAAGTTGCAATTACCTTTTTTTAAATCCTGTGGCAGAAACAAGTTTCGATATTCATGACACAAAATATGTGCACAAATTGTTCTGTAATCGCTCATTTTTTTCATTCGTAGAAATGGTTGTTAAGCGCGTCAGAAATGCGTTTTGCTCATGTTTCATGAATGAAGTCCGCCGTTCGTGTGCACCTCACTATGTTCAGGTTTTAATAGTCTGTCTGTTTTGCACTAAAACTAGAAAAGCAATCACGAGTCGGCCAGATGAATCTGAACTGAATGTGTGTGAAACCACGACTGGACAGGACAGATGATGGCTGCTACTTAATGGTCTGCTCTTAACCCTTGTGCGTCTATTTAAAAGACAAAATGTCAAAAAAAGGTCATAAAAATATTATATACTAAT
>NW_015505766.1:1041888-1043230 GCF_001515645.1 Sinocyclocheilus grahami | reverse complement strand
TATCTACATCCCCCCCCCCCCCCCCCCCACACTTTCACTGACATAGATCTTGTTTTGATCATAACTACCCAAAAAAATTTATTTTCAGGATTTTAACCCTTTAAATGCTAGTTTGTTTATATAATGCCACTGTTGTTGTTGTTTTTATGAAAAATGAAATTAATTATTTTCCATATACTAAATGCTAAGGAGAATTTTTTTTGGAATTTTTACAATCTTGGATATGTCAATGATTAACAACATTAATTTTGATGCACTATTTTTGTGCAGTGTCAGATAATTTTTATTTTTAACATAATTCAATTTCAATTTCAGCAGAAGCTCAGAGCAGAAAATCAGGTGGAAAATCATAAGAATTTTTAAAATAGTACAAATTTTGAATGAAACCCTATTAACAAAAATGCATGATTTTAAGCTTAAACAGCACTGGGATTAAATATCGCCACTTTAACTGGTTTCAATTGGGACATTTTTTCATTGAGGTCCTGAGTGCAACTATTTTTGTACCTAATATAAAATACATTTATGAAAGAAAACGAGGGTGAAATATTGAAATTCCAATTAAAAATACACCTTTGACAAAATGTATGCTGTTTGCATTAACACAGTCAAAATGATAAAAAAGACAAACGTGAAAGACTAAAAGTCCCTAAAGACGTACAAGGGTTAACATGCAAACATTCACAAACTCAAAAACCACAGTTAAAGAGGTGAAGCCTGTCAGGAAAGTGTCCTGGGACACATTTCACATCAAAATCTAAAGAAATAATAAATGATATTTCGCATCAACAAAATGAAGCCGTTTTTAGACTTGATATGCAAATTTGAAGTTAAAAATATCATTGTATTTAAAGTAATGAGAATTTAATGACAATCATTAGAATAATAAAAATAAGAAGTACAAAAGTGTAATGTGCAGATGCATAACGATAATGAGATTTTTTTTTTTTATTGCATTGTGATAATGAGATTTGGCAGGAGGGGAGAAAATGAAAATAATGTCACAATACAGAAACAGGCTTCATTTTATTGCTTTATTTTTGTGAAATGTGACCCGGACATTCCCTTGATTCAATTCATAAATGTGAACTCGAGCTGACATGAAGCACGACCACTAGAAGGGCTGCTGATTGTTTTCATGTATATTTAGCAATTATTGTTAGTATTATTAATGTGTAGAGTAGCAGTGGAGTAACTTGAACATCACACAAACTCCTGTTTATCCTCGAACTACTGAATAAGAAACCAAATGAAGAACAAAAAAAGTCTCTAACCATATACTTCGCGGTTTTAAACAGTGATTGCAGGTATTGTGTGTGTGTGTGTGTGTGTGTGTGTGTGT
>NW_015505766.1:1023226-1041420 GCF_001515645.1 Sinocyclocheilus grahami | reverse complement strand
CACTTTCACTGACATAGATCTTGTTTTGATCATAACTACCCAAAAAAATTTATTTTCAGGATTTTAACCCTTTAAATGCTAGTTTGTTTATATAATGCCACTGTTGTTGTTGTTTTTATGAAAAATGAAATTAATTATTTTCCATATACTAAATGCTAAGGAGAATTTTTTTTGGAATTTTTACAATCTTGGATATGTCAATGATTAACAACATTAATTTTGATGCACTATTTTTGTGCAGTGTCAGATAATTTTTATTTTTAACATAATTCAATTTCAATTTCAGCAGAAGCTCAGAGCAGAAAATCAGGTGGAAAATCATAAGAATTTTTAAAATAGTACAAATTTTGAATGAAACCCTATTAACAAAAATGCATGATTTTAAGCTTAAACAGCACTGGGATTAAATATCGCCACTTTAACTGGTTTCAATTGGGACATTTTTTCATTGAGGTCCTGAGTGCAACTATTTTTGTACCTAATATAAAATACATTTATGAAAGAAAACGAGGGTGAAATATTGAAATTCCAATTAAAAATACACCTTTGACAAAATGTATGCTGTTTGCATTAACACAGTCAAAATGATAAAAAAGACAAACGTGAAAGACTAAAAGTCCCTAAAGACGTACAAGGGTTAACATGCAAACATTCACAAACTCAAAAACCACAGTTAAAGAGGTGAAGCCTGTCAGGAAAGTGTCCTGGGACACATTTCACATCAAAATCTAAAGAAATAATAAATGATATTTCGCATCAACAAAATGAAGCCGTTTTTAGACTTGATATGCAAATTTGAAGTTAAAAATATCATTGTATTTAAAGTAATGAGAATTTAATGACAATCATTAGAATAATAAAAATAAGAAGTACAAAAGTGTAATGTGCAGATGCATAACGATAATGAGATTTTTTTTTTTTTATTGCATTGTGATAATGAGATTTGGCAGGAGGGGAGAAAATGAAAATAATGTCACAATACAGAAACAGGCTTCATTTTATTGCTTTATTTTTGTGAAATGTGACCCGGACATTCCCTTGATTCAATTCATAAATGTGAACTCGAGCTGACATGAAGCACGACCACTAGAAGGGCTGCTGATTGTTTTCATGTATATTTAGCAATTATTGTTAGTATTATTAATGTGTAGAGTAGCAGTGGAGTAACTTGAACATCACACAAACTCCTGTTTATCCTCGAACTACTGAATAAGAAACCAAATGAAGAACAAAAAAAGTCTCTAACCATATACTTCGCGGTTTTAAACAGTGATTGCAGGTATTGTGTGTGTGTGTGTGTGTGTGTGTGTGTGTGTAAACAGGATTCTGGGATATATATATATATATAATTATCTCTGAACATGAGTTTTGTCAATTCACATCCTAATGGCAGGAGTAATAGTGAATAATCAGAAACAAGCACAGGATCAATATTCACCTTTTCAACACTAAAGCACTCCATAATACTTCAAATACTGATTAAAGCACATTGTAAGAGCACACTCGAGTCAATCTCACAAAATCAAAAACATTTCCAGGTCATATTTCACCCCAAAAATAACAAAAAGTATATTTTTCTTAAAGAAAATTAAGCCTATTTTTAGGACCAAAAATATTATTTTAATGTGAAAAAGTATATATTATTTAAATTGTCAAGCACCGTTGTAGATATACATCACAAAAAAAAAAAAAGCTATATTCAAAATTATTAATGTGTTACAATGCAATGCGATCTTGAGTATTTAAAAAAATAAAATAATAATTTTGATTTTGGCATGAAACATGACCTGGACACGCATTAATGAGATTCACTCAAAAGCAGAGTGCATAAAATTTGAAAGAATTTCAAATAAAATTGTTGAATTTAAAATGTGCAAGAGACTGAAACATTGTAAAGCATCAGTGTATTTTTCTGTATTTGACTCTCGCGTGTCATTTTGACCATTAGAATTAAAAGAGAATTTCATACATGTTAATAGTCCATTTGAAGACATTGCACTTGTAAATAAATGCCATTTTTTAATACAGTATATTTTGTTGTTCATATTTTAATAACAGGGTTTTATGGAAGCTTGTTGAACTTTCTCACAATTTCAACTTTTTGGCTCAGAATTATGAACTTGTGTTACAAACTTTAAAAAGTTAAAAAATGTTGTTTTACAATTCTGACTTTTTTTGAGTTAGCATGTCGCAATTCTGTTTTTTGTATGCCACAGAACAAAAAATAATAATGATTTAACATTTTAAAAAGTTAATTTTTATCTTATAATTCAGATTAATTTTTTTGTGCAATTGCAGTTTATAGCTAATAAAGTTTTAAAAAATTATATTAATTGCCACTTTGTAATCTCAGATTTCAGACTATTTTCTCAGAATTGTGAGATAAAAATATATTTGCCTTTTTGAGTTTACATCTTGTGGCAGAAACAAGCTTTTCCACACCTTCTGATCAATATATTTCTTTGTCTTTTTCTGTCTTTTCTGAATACTCACTCAAAGCAATTTCTACACAATTTCAGAATATAATTTTTGTTTTTATAAATTAAGGATTTTAATAATTACTTCCCATGGCTTTTTGAGAAATCTTTGGAAAACAAATGTTTAAAATCCTCCTCATATTTCCAGGTTTTGTTTTTTCTTTTTCTTTTAAAATGTTCATTTCTAAATGTTTCTGATTTTTTTTCTTGCAATTGCAGCTTATAGCTAATAAAGATTTCCATTATTTCTATTAATTGCGACGTATCTCAGAATTCAGACTCACAATTTCAGAATATAATTTTTTTTTTTGGAATAAATTAAGGATTTTAATAAATACTTCCCATGGCTTTTTGAGGTCTGGAAATCAAAGGTTTAAAATCCCCCTCATATTTCCAGGTTTTGCATACCAATACTTGAATTTAAAGAGAATTGACCAGACCAGTTTTTCTTTGCTATAACCTACATCAATTTGGCTCATAACTGGATACGTACCACACAAAATAATATTGTTACGACTTGTATTTTTCTATGATTATTTTCATCAGCAATGATGTCCAATGACTTGTTTGCATTATTTATGCATTATTTTATTTATTTGTAAGACTTTTTAATGACTAAATTTGGTAATGGGAGAGTAAAATTATTTTTAAAACGTACACCGTTCAAACTAGGCTGCTTATGTTGAAGTGTTTGTGATGTGGTTTTTAATGATGAGACCTTTTTTGTAATCAGGCTCTTAAAAAGTACATAAAAATTTGGATATAGATTTATCGGCCAACATATCGGTTATTGGCTTTCAAAAATAAAGAATTATCAGTTATCGGTATCGGCCAAAATTTTCATATCGGTGCATCCCTAGTTACGACTGAATAATTTTTGCTTTAGATTTATTGAGCTATGTACAAATAAGTGGCAGGTAAACCAGCCAACGTTTAAAACCTGTCGGGATGAAGCTCCATCTCCTTTTTGATTCGGTTCTCCACCAGCAGCGCTAGATTTGAGTTCGTCACGGGTAAATTGTAACTTACAAATACCTGTTTCTTTGTCTTCTTTGCTGAAAAGAAAGAGGGAAATAAATGCTAGAAACTAGGTGAACACTAGACTAGGTCTGTCACCCTTCGGATGAGTTTGATGGCATTACACTTCAGCTGTAAAGGACTAAAGCACATGGATGGTTAAAGCAGATCTTACTGAGTCTCTGTGCAAGAGAGCTTGGCGTCGTGTCTGACGGATCACCCAGAACCAGAGCGGACAGAGGCACTGAATCCTGGGAAGAAACAACAAACATGGTATGAGCCGCAGAAACGCTTCTAGAGCAACTTTCATTTCTGAACCTTCAGCTTTCAAACAGAACTAATCAGAGACAACTTTATCATAACGTGCGTTTAACATCAAAAATATACCAAAAATATAACAAAATGATTGTTACAAGATAAAAAAATCTAATTGCTTTAAATGAAAATGAAGTAGTTCTCCCAGCAATCAGTGTTGTTATTGTTAAAAACCGTAATGCTATTTAAAACTGTTTTTGTTCATTTAAATAAAGCTGAAATGAACTATAAATAATAGATGAAAAACTTAAAACATTTTTACAAAAATACTAAAACTGGAATAAAAATATCTAATGCTAAATAGAAATATAAAAATGATAATAAATTTACTAAAACTTGCCGTTAATGTCAACTAGAACTATTAAAAACAGTTTTAATAAAGCTGAAACTAAATATAAATTTTAGACGGAAAACTTTACTTTTTTTAAATTAGAAAATGGTTAATAACTGAAATAATTAGGTTTCAGTAGAAGTATTAAAATTACTAAAACTAAACTAATAAAAATACATTAAAAATGACAAAAGCATATAATAAACTTACTAAAGTTGTGTTGTTATTGTCAACTAAAACTATTAAAACCGTTTTAATAAAGCTGAAATAAAATATAAATAATTTTTTTAAATAAATTAGAAACGTTGTCTTAGCAAATAACCGATATAATTAGGTTTAAGTTAAAGAATTAAAATGACTAAAACTAAACTAAAATAAACAGAAATATACAAATTACAAAAGTATAAAACTACATCACTGAAACTAAAACTATTTTAATAAAAAATAATAATTAAATAATAATTAATCAAATATAAAAATTATATGAAAAACTTGGGATTTTTAAAATCTGAAATAAAAAAAGATTTGTTGAAATATTAAAATGACTACAACTAAAACTGAAATACAGTAAACTAATAAAAAGCTAAATGTAAATATAAAAATTACAAAAATCATAAAACATTTACTAGAACTATTAAAAACTGTTTTAATGGAGCTGAAACAAAATATAAAAATTAGATTTTTTTAATTACTAAAACTAAAATAAAGCTAAAAAGCATATAATACAATTCCTGAAACTTAAACCGAGATTAAAATACAAACTGAAAATATAAGCCAACTCAAAATATTAATAAATACTACAATAATAGTAATAATAAAAGGACACTGCCCAGCACACACACTGATGCCAAACTAACCAAAGTTTATGATTATGATTATGATTATGATTATGATTATGGTTATGGTTATGGTTATGATTATGGTTATGATTATGCTTATGGTTATGATTATGGTTATGATTATGCTTATGTTTATGATACTGTGCAGATGAACGGGACTCACATGTTTGCTGCTGACGGCGAGAGCCAGACTGGACAGAACCGGCTCAGACCTGATCCAGAGGAAGAACCCGCATCTCAGCTTCATCACATGGAAGTGATCGAGCTGCTCCAGAATCTTCTCCCAGAAATCATGCACCGCGATGGGCCCCACGGAGTCCCCGTTCAGCGCCGTCTCCATGCCGAGACCGCTTCACCCGACGATCAACGAGAGAAAGTAAAAGCGCTCGTCGCGCTTCCGGATTCTGCAGCGATGCCTCCCGGTGCGGAGGACGAGCGTCGCACACTAAATCATGCGTTTTCCTTTAAAGGGGTCCTATTATGCTCTTTTACAAAGTCTTGATTTTGTTGTGGGGGTGTACAAGAACAGGCTCTCATACTAGGTTGTTCGAAAAACACATTATTTACAGTGTGTGCTGTGATTGGTTAGCTTGGCCAGTGTGTGCTGTGATCGGTTAGCTGGGCCAGTGTGTGCTGTGATCGGTTAGCTGGGCCAGTGTGTGCTGTGATCGGTTAGCTGGACCAGTGTGTGCCGTGATCGGTTAGCTGGGCCAGTGTGTGTTGTGATCGGTTAGCTGGGCCAGTGTGTGCTGTGATTGGTTAGCTGGGCCAGTGTGTGCTGTGATGTGCTGTGTGCTTCAGTGTAAATATTGCGTCAAAATCAAATCTTTTTGAGCGTGATTTAAACCCGGATGATTGTAACCACTCTAAGTTTGTCAGGCTTGGGAAAGCTAGCGTGTCTCCGACATAGTGATAACACTCGTTGCCTTCTCTAGTGCAGCTCAACCAGGTTTCGTCCCCTTCGTTGATATTTGTGATATCACAAATCCCGGAAAATATGCGTTGTAGTCCAAACGAGTCATTCGTTGTAGTTTTTGAAAAGTGATTTCTGTTAAATAAAATATCTCCATTTGAATTGGACTTTGAGCTTTGTAACAGAAAAAAGGGAAAAAGCATAATAGGACCCCTTTAAATATAAATCATGAACATTACAATTATGCATACGATAATAAAAATATATAAAATAAGTACTTAATAAAGCTCACGATATTTTACCATACAATAAAAGAGTGAAATGAAAGCTCCAAAAATTACAAAACAACAACAACAAATGCTATATAACCAACATTCTGGAGCAATGTGATTATGATTTGTGAGAGAAAATCAGACTAAAATCTTGCTCTCAGCCCCTTCAAAATATACCATGGTAAGGTAATAAAATCAAACAATTCAAAACCATTTTGAATATAGAATAAGATAAAATAAAATAAAATTAATAAAGTCAATTATGCAAATTGTTATGGTAAAATACCAGACCTAGTGATCTGCCACCAGCGGTCGTAGACACTATCACTCAGGCTAGAGCTCCCTCTATGAGGCAGGCCTATGCTTTGAAGTGGAGTCTGTTCACATATTGGTGTTCTTCTCACTGACGAGACCTCCGAACATACTCGGTTAGAGTCGTGCTTTCTTTCCTGCAAGAAAGGTTGGAGTGTAGGCTGTCACCCTCCACCTTGAAAGTGTATGTTGCTGCTATCGCAGCACATCATGATGCAGTGGACGGCCGGTCCCTGGGAAGGCATGACCTGATCGTTAGGTTCCTGAGGGGTGCCAGAAGGTTGAATCCTGTTGTCCTGGCTGGACTTCAGAGGGGTCCTTTTGAGCCGCTTGATTCAGTTGAGCTAAAGTACCTGTCTCTCAAGACAGCGCTCCTGATCGCGCTCACTTCCATCAAGAGGGTCATGGAGCCTTGTGTTCAGGCCAGCCTACTCTCACGTTGTCCTGAGACCCTGGCCTGTATACGTGCCCAAGGTTCCCACCACTCCCTTCCAAGATCAGGTGGTGAACCTGCAAGCGCTGCCCTCGAAGGAGGCAGATCCAGCCTTGGCGTTGCCGTGTCTCGTAAGAGCGTTACGCATATACGTGGACCGCACCCAGAGCTTCAGAAGCTCTGAGCAGCTCCTTGTCTGCTTTGGAGGTCAGCAGAAAGGGAAGGCTGTCTCCAAGCAGAGGTTGGCCCACTGGATAGTGGATGCCATCGCCTTGGCATACCAATCCCAAGGTGAGCCGTGCCCCCTGGGGGTGAGAGCCCACTCCACTCGGAGTGTAGCCTCTGCCTGGGCGCTGGCGCATGGCGCCTCTCTGGCAGACATCTGTCGAGCTGTGGGCTGGGCGACACATAACACCTTCACGAGGTTTAACAACCTTCGTGTAGTGCCAGGCCCAGTACTGGTGTTAGCATGCTCGGTGTCCCGGCCAGCCTCTGTACTGGGCTAGGTGTCCATATGTCTTGATTCATTATGAGTAATCCCATATGCGTATTCTTCCACGGTAAGGTTTCCCTCTAGGTAAACCCGTGTCTTCCCTTGACAGACCCGCTCTGTCAGTCTCTTCTGGCAGTTGTTTTTATCCCTACTCTAAGGTAGGACCTGCCTCAGAGACCCATTCCATATGTAGTGCTGCCCCCTGGGTCAGTCCATATCAGTATCTCCACATGTCACCTCCCTACGGGTAGGATGTGGTCTCCGTAGCGACCTTTTCCCTTAAGGCTCACTTCCCCATCGTTCTGCCAGGCTGAAAGAACAAATAGGAAAGATTTTAAGCAATCTTTCACTGAAGGTTGAAATCCCTTCCAAAAACTTTTTTGTGGATGGAACAGCAGCATGGCATTCTCCAGCAGCGATGTACTCACCGTTGGTCCCCTTCGACACCAAGGTCAGTGAATTTGCGTTGGGGCTTTGGGAAGGTTACGACCTTAGCGTAGCTTTTGTGATACGCTATGGCTTGTCAACAATTGCAGCGCCACAGGGTTGTGACGGGGTTCAGGTTGTGGCGTTTTCCATGGAGCCCATATGTCGTTCGACATCATTCGTAGTGACCGACAGATAGGGAATGTCTCAGTTACGTACGTAACCCTCGTTCCCTGATGGAGGGAACGGAGACGTTATGTCCCTATGCCACAACCTTGAACTTTTCGCTGTTGCCGGGACACGTCCTCAGCATAAAACCTGATGAGTGGATGTGCACTTTCGCCTTATATACCTGTAGGCACAGGGAGTGGCTCAGCATGCAAAATCCACTAGCCAATTCTCATTGCCATTTTCTCTTAAACTCAGAAATGATTGGCCTCCCAAGTGAGACCCCATATGCTCTGCTATTCTCTCGCTCCGTCTCACACTGATAGATCTGAACATCTTCTTGAGAGACGTAAGCGTTGGAACCCCAAACCACCATCTTCTGAATGAGTGCGGGGTTTAAAGCAGCCGCGATCAGAGCTGTGATGCCGCTGTCACTCCAGCCTAAGAGAGAGAAACACCTCAAACCCAGAGCCTGCCAGAGAGGATTTAAACCAGCATAAAGGAGCGGTAATACTGAAAATAATCATGAAAAATATTTAACTATTTAAATACATTTTAATTAATTTAATTTAATTTAATTTAAATAAATAAATAGATACATAAATAAATAAATACTATGCTAGCCATGGTACTCAATTTCGTTTCATAGTGGTTTATGGGTCAAATGAGGATGTCAGAGGTGATGGAAAGAAATATATTTTTAAAATCTTTTGTAAAACACATTTCATACATTTTTGAGCCACTATGATATTTCATTCTGGATTATTATTATTTTATATATATATATATATTATTGCTTCACTGCTCTTTTAAAAAATAAACAAACATATAAATATAATAATAAAATTATAAAAAATGAATAAATAAATAAATAAATAAAATAATTAAATGTCTTTCTTCATTACAATCTCAGGGTAGCCACACCACCACATTTTTTTTTTACTTTAAAAATTATTTTAATTAAAAATATTAATTTAAAATAAATATATAATTTAATAATTGAAAATAAAATAAAAGAATAATAAATGAATAATAAATAAAAAATAAATAAAATCTATGTAAAAATTTTAATTTTTACATAGAATTCATTGTTGAATTCACGATGGCGCCGACGGTGATGGCTGCCTCCGTGGCGTGCTCCGCAGTTGTTTTATGTTTTTGTTAGTTTGTCCTGTCTTTAGTTATATCCCTGCAATCAGTTTCACCAGAGACGAATTGCTGGACATTCGGCAGTACACACCACCCGATATTTCACCAGTTTTCGAGTATTCTGATGTTTTGCTGGACATTGTAGACGCTTCAGGACGCGCAGACGGGGGAAGCGAGCCGGCGTGCTGGGACACTCACATTGACTCCATTGTGAAAAAGGCCCAGCAGAGGTTGTACTTCCTTCGCCAGCTGAGGAAGTTCAACCTGCCACAGGAGCTGCTGAAACAGTTCTACTCCGCCATTATTGAATCTGTCCTCTGCACTTCAATAACTGTCTGGTTCAGCTCAGCTACCAAATCTGACCTCAGAAGACTACAGAGGGTAGTCCGGACTGCTGAGCGAATCATTGGTACAACCCTCCCTTCTCTCCAAGAACTGTACTCATCCAGAGTGAGCAAAAGGGCTGGCAAAATCACTCTGGCCCCCTCACATCCAGCACACTCCCTCTTTGAACTGTTGCCATCTGGTTGACGCTACAGAGCTCTGAGCACCAGAACGGCCAGACACAGGAACAGTTTCTTCCCTCAGGCAATCCATCTCACTTAACAGTAACTGTGAAATACACACTATTTATTCACTCATACACTTGTTTATTTAACACTCAGGGTTCGAACTATGGGGGAGCTAGGGGGAGCTCGGCTCCCCTTAATAAGACATGGGCTCCCCTGAAAACATGATTTGTGAAATTTTGGGGGGTCTCAAAAAATATTGACAATGTGTTATTTTGACGTGCAATTTCAGTTTTGTGTAATGTGATCATCGTGGATTATTATGTGTAAAATTGCAAAAATATCATTCATTCATGCATGACGGCGATTTAAACCTAATTCATTTCAATAAAGATAATTATACATGCAATTCTAGTCATGAGCATCAAGGTGTGGGGGTGCTGCGCTGCAAATTCCACTCATGTTTAGTACATGTTAAAGGGGTCATATGATGCGATTTAAATTTTTCCTTTCTCTTTGGAGTGCTACAAGCTCTTGGTGCATAAAGAAGATCTGTAAAGTTGCAAAGACTAAAGTCTCAAATCCAAAGAGATATTCTTTATAAAAGTTCAGAGTCAGCCACACCTACCTAAAACGGCTCGTTCTTACACGCCCCCACATGTCTACGTCACTATGTGGGAAGATTTGCATAACGCCGCCCAAATGTTCACGCAAAGAAAGAAGGCGTAACTTTTATTCTTGCTATAGTATTGTTGACGCTGCAGCCATGTTGTGAAGACGCTGTGTGTTTCGTTGTGAAAGCGAAACTACTTTGTTTGGTCTTCCAAAAGAGGACGATATCTGCTTCATCATGCCTAGAGCTGTTCCATGCTGGTCGCTGAGGGAATACATCAACGTTCACGGTGGACGAAGCGGAGTCCAGCCCGGGGTCGTCACATGTGGTTGCCGCTCATTCGTCGGATCCGCCGGGTGCGCCATTCTCGGCCCCGCTGCCTCAGCTCACTCTGGCTCGGCCTCAGCTCAAGAGTAACGTTAGACTAAAATGCCGGCTGTTCTGACTCACAGTCTTTAAGTACATTTTCATTTAAAGTATTTGCCACTGATGATTCAAACGCGAGTTTTGGGCAGTGTAGAGTATCACTTGTTGTTTGTCATTTCTCTGATCACAAATGCAGACCGAGTTTTATGTTTACGCAGTGCAATTGAACGGAGGAATTATGGTATTCTTCTGTAGCCTGACGACGAGTAACTCTAACCGTTGTTCATGTGAACTCAAAGACAGCCTGATGCTTTGTATATATACTATTTGTGGGTGGCAGTTTGTTGCTTCACCTATCAATTCGTGCCGATAAAGTATAATAGGGTAAATCCTGTATAGTGATTTATCCTATATAGTGCTAGCAAGTAGTACATACACTAGCTGTTATGTATCTTTGTAAGTTATTGTAAGCCCACAACCCCCCGTTACAAAAAAAACATGTGAGCTCCCCCAAAGTCCACGGTATAATTTGAACACTGCTAACACTCATACTCAGTCTACACCTCAAATTTGCACATAATATACCTGTACATACAATTGTCAATTTATATATTTTTTATTTTTTATTATCTGTGTTTTTTGTTCTGTCACTGTCATTCTGTTACACTGTGGAAGCTTCTGTCACGAAAACAAATTCCTCGTATGTGTAAACATACCTGGCAATAAAGCTCATTCTGATTCTGATTCTGATTCTGAAAAAATAAAGAAAGAATACACAGATGCAAATCCCTTAAAGGTGACATATCATGAAAGTCTGAGTTTTCCAGGTTGTAAGTGCTATAATCAGGTCTCCGGTGCATCTACCAACCAAGGAAACGTGAAAAAGATTAACCCAGTAACTCTGTTTTGGGAAGCCTTTTTCTGTAAGCGTCTGAGAAAACGAGCGCGTCTGATTTCGCTCCCTTGGTGACGTCACAAAGGCATCTCATTATAATATTTCCGCCCCTTAATCTGTAAGTTTTCACCCACGGCGCCGTCATTGTGTTTTCGACAGCGACAACGGTGCACCAGCTCTAACGCCATGATGAAAGTTTGAGCAAAACATGCTAACTGTTCTGTGTTTGGCTGCAGAGACGAGCACAGAACACTGTTTAGAGTCCCAGCCTCAGACGAGACGACAGAGCAGGATTTACTGATTTATTTACTGTATATTGCTGCTGCCACACAGATCTAAAATAAACATGCGATTTATTTCCCAGCTGTTTACCTTCACAGACATAACCCACTGTTTTTTTGTAACTCGTGTGTGTTTTTAACATAAACTTGTGTGTGAATGAGAACTTAGTTTAGTGCTCACATGCTGTGACAGCCGCTTTCTGTGCGTGTGCTTCAGATGTGTGCGCTCAGAAAACCTTATATCAGAAGTTTAAACTCATATGGTTTAAAACGCATGATTTCAGTGCGATAAACATGATAATCAGAACCAAAACAGATGTTTTTAGCAGGTCCCAGCTGTAAAGGCACAGCTCTATTCTGGAAAAGGGGGCGGGGAGCAGCAGCTCATTTGCATTTAAAGAGACAGGCACGAAAACAGCGTGTTTCTGCTTCCACTCAAAATAGGCATTTTCAAAATTATATAATAAATGATCTGTGGAGTATTTTGAACTGAAACTTCACAGACACATTCTGGGGACACCAGAGACTTATATTACATATTGTAAAAAGGGCATAATATCCCTCCTTTAAGAAAATTAACCATGGTTTTAGTATAACAAAAGTGTACTAACCATGTTTTTTTCTGTATAACCACAGTTTTACTACAAATACCATGGTTATACTATGGTTAATGTAGCAAAACCATGGTTAATTTGTGGTTACCAAGGTTTAACTACTGTATATGTAACCATATTGTTGTTTTTTACCTTAAGAGGACACATGAATACAGAGATGCAGTTTTGACCGCTTTAGAATTAACAGAACTCTGTATAGCTGCATGTACTCGTCTAGATCAACTCTGAGTAAAGAAAAGAGAGATTTAGAGCCAGATTTTTGTTTATTTACGTGCAATTTAGCTAGCAGGACACACAAATTAATTGAGTTATATTTTCCTATAGCATCTTGAATCTGACTTTCTTTGAGGCACACATGTGAAAGCACAGCTAAAGCTCTGGAAAAGTTGATAAGAGGGTTTCACTTCCCAGTGGCTCAAGCCCGCAGCGTCACGCTGGTCTGTGCTGGGTTTCATTAACCATCATCTGCTGAACATGCGCGCTCACGTCTGTCCGCAGGTGCTGGGATCTGAGGGGCTGCCCCTGATCGAGCCTCTGGCCCCTTCAGCGTCCCCTGAGAGTGATCATTCACGGACAGGACAGAGGAATGTTTACATCTGTGTGTAGAAGTGCATGTATAGCAGCGAGTGCATGGGGAATTGAAGGGGATTTTTGTGATATTTTCACAATCTCCAATATGAATAACAACCTGACACGACAACATCAGCCCTGCAATAAGAGCTTCGCATCCAAAGTGCTGCAGAACACTCGTGAAATGCTTCTATTTTGCATCCTTTTCTAATTGAACCCAACATTTACAGGTTTTCAGCACAACAAGTTAAATGAAACGCAGAAAAGATTTTTCATCCGGCCATGCAGGATTTCTCAATTAACAATATTTTTCTTGGTTGTCATGCACAACCTTGTGCTAAAATAATACTTTTGTATATTCTTACATTGTTATTTGCACTTCTGGTTGGATGCTTCTGTATTTAACTGGCTTTGTACTGTAGCCAGTGAAGCCAATAAAGAAACATGAATGTGAGAATGTTTTGTTCATTTTCCAGGTATATCGCAGATTTTCAGCATGTTTTGTACTGTTTACACAAAATAAAATATATTTAAATAATTTATCCCATGTGTAAATGTAATATATGTCATATATTGCCCCATATCAAGAGTGATATTGCCATATATATGTCAATATATAATTTTCACATACTTACACAAGTTTATAAATGTATATGTGCATATGTTAATATTATATAATATATATATAATATATTATGATTTTTTTTAATGAGTCTAACTATTTTTTATGGTATTGTATGCTGCAACCATATGTGAACCATATAGCCTATGCTTACTTATGCAACTTTATTAATACAATGTTTATACAAAAATATGTGTTTATATATTATATTATATTACTCATATAATATAAAAATTGACAGGTTTAAGGATGAATATACATGTGCATGACATATGTACAAAAATGTGTTTCATAAACATATATTTACATAGGCTAGATATATATGACAATATATTTCATACATGGCGATTTAATATATTGGGATATTTAGATAATCATTTGAGGGAAAAGTGGTTAGTACATTGTACTATAGTCTGTAGAAAACATATTCAAGTATAAGGCCTCTGTATAGTGCAGTATGCTGTGGTTTCTTTGAGAATGCATAAAATAATTTTCACTTAATAACCTGATGTTGAGTTATAAACTCCAACTGACATCCAATGCATGCACTTGAATTCATTAAATTAAGTCTGATTTGATTTTATTCTGTTTAATCTGCCTCTAAAGGCCCAATTGAAGGCCAAACCCCAAACTCAGCCCTGAGAACATCTGTCCGAGGTACACAGCTTCTGCAGCTTCCTCTAACACAGCATATTTGATTAGGACATTTACTGTTTCTTGCTTTTGGGACAAGGTGTTGAACTCTTTTAGCAACTTATGGTTTTCCGGTTTTTCTTTCAGTTCAAATGAGAAAAGCCTGTGTGTGTTTTTTTGGCATGTGTGAAAGAATATGGCAGCAGCTGTTGCTGGATTTGAGGACAGAGGGGGGCAAAGGGCTCTGTTGCCGGGCAAAACGGATGAATTTAGCAACTCAACCTGTTGACATTGCAATCTCTTGGTTTGCAGCAGGTCTGATGGCACACTAGTGAGAGTTCACCTGGTCAAGTGCACACTGCTGTTTGTGCACTTAAATCAATGCCACAGGCCTGGCAGGGGTGGTTTGGCTCAGTAGGTGTGATGTGTAGGTCAAATTAGGTCCCAGAATGCACATTAGCATCTGTATGACTGTTTTATGAACATACATGAATCACATAATCAATGATGGTCATACAGAAATTAAGAAATGTTCATAGATTTTGATCTTCACTCTTAAAAATAATGGCTCCGAAATGGGTTTTCACAGCAATGCCGTAGAAGAACCATTTTTTTGTTAAAAAATTATGCATTTAATCACTTAGTAAGTACCAGCACTAGAAGGAGGAGGAATATTAGGCTGGAGAAAGACAAAATCTCTCCAATATACAGTAGTGATTTTCATAGAGATGATATAGAAGAACCACTTTTGGTTCTTCAAAGAACCTTTCAGTGAACAATTCTTAAAAGAACCTTTTTTTCTTATAATCTTGAGAACTTTCTCAAGATTCTTGAGTTCTTCATGAAACCATCAAATACTCTTAAAGGTCTTTATTGGCTTTGATGTTTCCATGAAGACCTTTTAACACCCACGGAAGCTTTACATTCCACAAAAGGTTCTTCACACTAAGAAAAATGGTTCTACTAAGAACTGTTCACTGAAAGGATCTTTTGAGAAGCAAAAATGGTTCTTCTACGGCATCTCTATGAAAAATGCTAAAAAAAAAAAAAAAGGTTCCAAAGTGTATTTTTTTTTAAGTGATGCCATAGAAGAACCATTTTTGGTTCCCCAAAGAACCTCTCAATGAACATTTCTTAAAATAAATTTTTTTTACTAAACTAAAGAATGTTTTCCACTATAAAGAACCTTTTGTTGAATGGAAAGTTTCCGTGGATGTTAAAAGTTCTTTGTGGAACCAACAATTTGAATAAAGAACCTTTAGTTTTAAGAGTGTTTGATGGTTCCATGAAGAACTTTGAACATCCATGGAATCTTTCCATTCCACAAAAGGTTCTTTATAGTGGAAAAAGGTTCTTCAGAACATTCTTTACACACAAAAAAAAAAGATATTCTAAGAATCATTCATTGAAAGGTTCTTTGGGGAACCAAAAATGGTTCTTCCATGGCATTGCTATGAAAAATGCTAAATATTTTATTTTTTATTTTATTTTATATTTTTGCAGTGATGCCATTGAAGAACCATTTTTGGTTCCCCAAAGAACCTCTAAATGAACAGTTCTTAAAAGAACTTTTTTTCTAATCTAAAGAAACATTTTCCACTATAAAGAACCTTTTGTAGATTGGAAATGATCCATGTATGTTAAAGGTTCTTCATGGAACCAACATTTCCAAAAAATAACCTTTAGTTTTAAGAGTGTTTGATGGTTCCATGAAAAATTGGAATGGAAGAATGCAATCTTTACATTCCATAAAATGTTCTTCAGGACGTTCTTCACACACTCTTAAAAAAGGTTCCAAAATGTAGTTTTTGCAGCGACACCATGGAAGAACCATTTTGGGTTCCCCAAAGAACTTTTCAGTAAACAGATCTTAGAAGAACCATGGTTTTCTTTATTTTTAACAATCGATTTTTCACTATGAAGAATTTTTGTAGAATGGAAAGGTTCCATGGATGTTAAAGGTTCTTCTTGGAACCATCAATGCCAATAAAGAACCTTTATGTTTAACAAAAAAATGGTTCTTCTAAGAACTGTTCACTAAAAGGTTCTTTGGAGAACCAAAAATGGTTCTTCTATAGCATCTCTTTGAAAAACGCTAGTTTATTTTTTTGAGATTTTCAAGATTTTCGTGTCTTTCTCCTCCTCCTTCTGATCTAGTTAGTGCTGGTAATTACTAAGTGACTGAATGCACCATTGTTTGGATGATCAAACAATCCCAAAATCCCACAGATGACTATTGCAGGAGGAACCGAACCCTTTCTACAGACCAGAAGATCACAGAGACTTGTTCTTCTCTGGATTGTCCTCGTCCTGTTGAAGATCAATCATAAATGACTGCATCTTCAGAAAACTGCAAAAAAAACATTCACGCTTTCTGAAAACAAATGCTGTGAAACTCATTATCAGGTGATTCTTGAAGAAAGCGGCATGTTTCACTAGATCCCACAAGTGAAATCCAACTTCCCCTGCTTTCAGGTGAGGAAAAGAAAGTGCGAGAAATCTCACAAGACAATGAATTTCTATCTCATGTTTTGCAACTTTCTAACTGCAGTTTTGCACAGATGTGAGTGTGTGTGAGAAAGTCAGAACGAAAGTCGCAGAAAAGGAAGAAAGGACATTTTTACTTTGTTTCCATGAAGTTCTGACGGAGCAAAATAATAGAATCAGTGAGTCAATATCAGAACATGTGGCTCTGAAAATTACAAACTAATGCCAAAATGAATCAAACTAATTCTATGTGTTTTTTGACTATTGCATTCATATTTGAACACCGGAAATACCTGCATAAACATGAGATATAATAGTTGCATGGTATATAGATCTAGAAATATACTTTTCTATATGAATTAACAGATAAAGGCAACATTGTCATATTTTGAAAATTTATCTTGAAAATGATTAATAAATGTATCATCCTGCTTCTGCAGATATGCCATGTTTTTCAGAAAAGTGCTTAAATAAATAAATACATATCAAATAAAATATAAAAACTACTATGTTATTTATATGACATATACGTGTGTGTGTGTATAAAATAAAATGTATACAATTAAAAAATAATATAAAAAATATTTTATATTATAAAAAAATTTAATATTTAAAAGTGATGGATTCACCCTTTTTTTAATCTAATGGAAAACAATATTTGGCATGTTTTCAAGTCTAATTTAAGGCTTGCACTAAAGGCTGCTGGTAAATGACAAACTTTCCTGCATGGCTGAAGATGTGAAATTAATAAAATATGTTCAAAAATATACATTTTCACCAACCATGCCAGTTTCATATAGTGTCATAACCAATCGAAACAAAGCCGTTCTCATGGGTGTGTGTATGAAAAAACTGCAAACGTTCATGTGTTTCTTCATGCATCTACAGGTGAAGGGTTGTGATGTTGGTTCACGTATTTATGATCATATCATGTTTGTTCTCTGCGTGTGATCTGAAGGATGTTTCATATGTCTACAATCTTTCATAACTTTCATCTTTTCTCACCAGCAACCCAAAATCTCTCGGTTTCCTAAACGATCGAGACGAACACTGTTCCTGAACACAGTGTGCTGCCTACATAGGAAGCATTTCAAGGCATCATAATTATCATACTTAAATACAGAAAAGCAGTAAAATAGCTCAATCTAATTCAAATGAACTCTTTAACTGTGTACGTTAGGTTTTAGCTTAGCATCAAATTAACATCAAACTTCACTGAAATCAACTGCAAGTCGTTTGAGCTTTCATTTCGGTAGACAGCAAGCTAGTGCACTAGGTTTAGGTTTGAGTGAGTGTAAATAAATCATAATTTCTCACCATCCATATGCAGCTGAATGGTGTTTTTAATAGCTGAAATAAAAGAAAACCGACTGTATGAACATTGAGATTATAGACATTTTAAACATGAAGACTTAAATGGGTTAAATATTGTAAGGCAGACTTTCTCTGACTGATGTAT